>NC_139726.1:41960287-42214287 GCF_964211835.1 Anser anser
ATCCCCAGTGGTGCCAGTGCACTCTCTGGACTCACTGCAGTGCATCCCCAGTGGTGCCAGTGCACTCTCTGGACTCACTGCACTGCATCCCCAGTGGTGCCAGTGTACTCTCTGGACTCACTGCACTGCATCCCCAGTGGTGCCAGTGCTCTCTCTGGACTCACTGCACTGCATCCCCAGTGGTGCCAGTGCACTCTCTGCACTCACTGCACTGCATCCCCAGTGGTGCCAGTGCACTCTCTGGACTCGCTGCAGTGCATCCCCAGTGGTGCCAGTCCACTCTCTGGACTCACTGCACTGCATCCCCAAGGTGCCAGTGTACTCTCTGTAGTCATTGCGCTGCATCCCCAGTGGTGCTAGTGCACTCTCTGGACTCACTGCACTGCACCCCCGTGGTGCCAGTGCACTCTCTGGACTCACTGCAGTGCATCCCCAGTGGTGCCAGTGCACTCTCTGGACTCACTGCACTGCATCCCCAGTGGTGCCAGTGCACTCTCTGGACTCACTGCACTGCATCCCCAGTGGTGCCAGTGCACTCTCTGTAGTCATTGCGCTGCATTCCCAGTGGTGCCAGTGCACTCTCTGGACTCACTGCAGTGCTTCCCCAGTGGTGGCAGTGCACTCTCTGGACTCACTGCACTGCATCCCCAGTCGTGCCGGTGCACTCTCTAGAGTCACTGCAGTGCATCCCCAGTGGTGCCACTGCACTCTCTGGAGTCTCTGCAGTGCATCCCCAGTGGTGCCAGTGCACTCTCTGGACTCACTGCAGTACATCCCCAATGGTGCCAGTGTACTCTCTGCACTCACTGCAGTGCATCCCCAGTGGTGCCAGCACACTCTGTGGACTCACTGCAGTGCATCCCCAGTGGTGCCAGTGCACTCTCTGGACTCACTGCAGTGCATCCCCAGTGGTGCCAGTTCACTCTCTGGAGTCACTGTACTGCATCCCCAGTGGTGCCAGTGCACTCTCTGGACTCACTGCACTGCATCCCCAGTGGTGCCAGTGTACTCTCTGGACTAACTGAACTGCATCCCCAATTGATCCAGTGCACTCTCTGGACTCACTGCACTGCATCCCCAGTGGTGCCAGTGCACTCTCTGGACTCACTGCAGTGCATCCCCAGTGGTGCCAGTGCACTCTGTGGACTCACTGTACTGCATCCACAGTGGCGCCAGTGCACTCTCTGGACTCACCGCACTGCATCCAGAGTGGTGCCAGTGCACTCTCTGGACTCACTGCACTGCATCCCCAGTGGTGCCAGTGCACTCTCTGGACTCACTACAGTGCATCCCCAGTGGTGCCAGTGCACTCTCTGGACTCACTGCACTGCATCCCCAGTGGTGCCAGTGCACTCTCTGGACTCACAGCACTGCATCCCCAGTGGTGCCAGTGCACTCTCTGTAGTCATTGCGCTGCATCCCCAGTGGTACCAGTGCACTCTCTGGACTCACTGCACTGCATCCCCAGTGGGGCCAGTGCACTCTCTGGAGTCATTTCAGTGCATCCCCAGTGGTGCCAGTGCACTCTCTGGTCTAACTGAACTGCATCCCCAATTGATCCAGTGCACTCTCTGGACTCACTGCACTGCATCCCCAGTGGTGCCAGTGCACTCTCTGGAGTCACTGCAGTGCATCCACAGTGGCGCCAGTGCACTCTCTGGACTCACCGCACTGCATCCAGAGTGGTGCCAGTGCACTCTCTGGACTCACTGCACTGCATCCCCAGTGGTGCCAGTGCACTCTCTGGACTCACTGCACTGCATCCCCAGTGGTGCCAGTGCACTCTCTGGACTCACTGCACTGCATCACCAGTGGTGCCAGTGCACTCTCTGGACTCACTGCACTGCATTCCCAGTGGTGCCAGTGCACTCTCTGGACTCACTGCAGTACATCCCCAATGGTGACAGTGTACTCTCTGCACTCACTGCAGTGCATCCCCAGTGGTGCCAGTGCACTCTCTGGACTCACTGCAGTGCATCCCCATTGGTGCCAGTGCACCCTCTGGACTAACTGAACTGCATCCCCAATTGATCCAGTGCACTCTCTGGACTCACTGCACTGCATCCCCAGTGGTGCCAGGGCACTCTCTGGAGTCACTGCAGTGCATCCCCAGTGGTGCCAGTGCACTCTGTGGACTCACCGCACTGCATCCAGAGTGGTGCCAGTGCACTCTCTGGACTCACTGCACTGCATCCCCAGTGGTGCCAGTGTACTCTCTGGACTCACTGCAGTGCATCCCCAGTGGTGCCAGTGCACTCTCTAGAGTCACTGCAGAGCATCCCCAGTGGTGCCAGTGCACTCTCTGGAGTCACTGCAGTGCATCCCCAGTGGTGCCAGTGCACTCTGTGGACTCACTGTACTGCATCCCCAGTGGTGCCAGTGCACTCTCTGGAGTCTCTGCAGTGCATCCCCAGTGGTGCCAGTGCACTCTGTGGACTCACTGTACTGCATCCCCAGTGGTGCCAGTGCACTCTCTGGACTCACAGCACTGCATTCCCAGTGGTGCCAGTGCACTCTCTGGACTCACTGCAGTCCATCCCCAATGGTGCCAGTGTACTCTCTGCACTCACTGCAGTGCATCCCCAGTGGTGCCAGTGCACTCTCTGGACTCACTGCACTGCATCCCCAGTTGTGCCAGTTCACTCTCTGGAGTCACTGTACTGCATCCCCAGTGGTGCCAGTGCACTCTCTGGACTCACTGCACTGCATCCACAGTGGAGCCAGTGCACTCTCTGGACTCAATGCACTGCATCCCCAGTGGTGCCAGTGCACTCTCTGGAGGCACTGCAGTGCATCCCCAGTGGTGCCAGTGCACTCTCTGGACTCACTGTACTGCATCCACAGTGGCGCCAGTGCACTCTCTGGACTCACCGCACTGCATCCACAGTGGTGCCAGTGCACTCTCTGGACTCACTGCAGTGCATCCCCAGTGGTGCCAGTGCACTCTCTGGACTCACTGCAGTGCATCCCCAGTGGTGCCAGTGCACTCTCTGGACTCACAGCAGTGCATTCCCAGTGGTGCCAGTGCACTCTCTGGACTCACTGCAGTGCATCCCCAGTGGTGCCAGTGCACTATCTGGACTCACTGCACTGCATCCCCAGTGCTGACAGTGCACTCTCTGGACTCACTGCACTGCATCCCCAGTGGTGCCAGTGCACTCTCTGGAGTCACTGCAGTGCATCCCCAGTGGTGCCAGTGCACTCTGTGGACTCACTGTACTGCATCCACAGTGGCGCCAGTGCACTCTCTGGACTCACCGCACTGCATCCAGAGTGGTGCCAGTGCAGTCTCTGTACTCACTGCAGTGCATCCCAAGTGGTGCCAGTGCACTCTCTGGACTCACTGCAGTGCATCCCCAGTGGTGCCAGTGCACTCTCTGGACTCACTGCACTGCATCCCCAGTGGTGCCAGTGCACTCTCTGGACTCACTCCACTGCATCCCCAGTGGTGCCAGTGCACTCTCTGTAGTCATTGCGCTGCATCCCCAGTGGTACCAGTGCACTCTCTGGAAACCACTGCACTGCATCCCCAGTGGGGCCAGTGCACTCTCTGGAGTCATTTCAGTGCATCCCCAGCGGTGCCAATGCACTCTCTGGACTCACTGCACTGCATCCCCAAGGTGCCAGTGCACTCTCTGGACTCACTACACTGCATCCCCAGTGGTGCCTGTGCACTCTCTGGACTCACTGCAGTGCATCCCCAGTGGTGCCAGTGCACTCTCTGGACTCACAGCAGTGCATTCCCAGTGGTGCCAGTGCACTCTCTGAACTCACTGCACTGCATCCCCAGTGGTGCCAGTGCACTCTCTGGACTCACTGCACTGTATCCCCAGTGGTGCCAGTACACTCTCTGGACTCACTGCACTGCATCCCCAGTGGTGCCAGTGCACTCTGTGGACTCACTGCACTGCATCCCCACTGGTGCCAGTGCACTCTCTGGAGTCACTGCAGTGCATCCCCAGTGGTGCCAGTGCACTCTGTGGACTCACCGCACTGCATCCAGAGTGGTGCCAGTGCACTCTCTGGACTCACTGCACTGCATCCCCAGTGGTGCCAGTGCACTCTCTGGACTCACTGCAGTGCATCCCCAGTGGTACCAGTGCACTCTCTGGTCTAACTGAACTGCATCCCCAATTGATCCAGTGCACTCTCTGGACTCACTGCACTGCATCCCCAGTGGTGCCAGTGCACTCTCTGGAGTCACTGCAGTGCATCCACAGTGGCGCCAGTGCACTCTCTGGACTCACCGCACTGCATCCAGAGTGGTGCCAGTGCACTCTCTGGACTCACTGCACTGCATCCCCAGTGGTGCCAGTGCACTCTCTGGACTCACTGCAGTGCATCCGCAGTGGTGCCAGTGCACTCTCTGGACTCACTGCACTGCATCACCAGTGGTGCCAGTTCACTCTCTGGAGTCACTGTACTGCATCCCCAGTGGTGCCAGTGCACTCTCTGGACTCACTGCACTGCATCCCCAGTGGAGCCAGTGCATTCTCTGGACTCAATGCACTGCATCCCCAGTGGTGCCAGTGCACTCTCTGGAGTCACTGCAGTGCATCCACAGTGGCGCCAGTGCACTCTCTGGACTCACCGCACTGCATCCAGAGTGGTGCCAGTGCACTCTCTGGAGTCACTGTACTGCATCCCCAGTGGTGCCAGTGCACTCTCTGGACTCACTGCACTGCATCCACAGTGGAGCCAGTGCACTCTCTGGACTCAATGCACTGCATCCCCAGTGGTGCCAGTGCACTCTCTGGAGGCACTGCAGTGCATCCCCAGTGGTGCCAGTGCACTCTCTGGACTCACTGTACTGCATCCACAGTGGCGCCAGTGCACTCTCTGGACTCACCGCACTGCATCCCCGGTGGTGCCAGTGCACTCTCTGGACTCACTGCAGTGCATCCCCAGTGGTGCCAGTGCACTCTCTGGACTCACTGCAGTGCATCCCCAGTGGTGCCAGTGCACTCTCTGGACTCACAGCAGTGCATTCCCAGTGGTGCCAGTGCACTCTCTGGACTCACTGCAGTGCATCCCCAGTGGTGCCAGTGCACTATCTGGACTCACTGCACTGCATCCCCAGTGGTACCAGTGCACTCTCTGGACTCACTGCACTGCATCCCCAGTGGTGCCAGTGCACTCTCTGGAGTCACTGCAGTGCATCCCCAGTGGTGCCAGTGCACTCTGTGGACTCACTGTACTGCATCCACAGTGGCGCCAGTGCACTCTCTGGACTCACCGCACTGCATCCAGAGTGGTGCCAGTGCAGTCTCTGTACTCACTGCAGTGCATCCCAAGTGGTGCCAGTGCACTCTCTGGACTCACTGCAGTGCATCCCCAGTGGTGCCAGTGCACTCTCTGGACTCACTGCACTGCATCCCCAGTGGTGCCAGTGCACTCTCTGGACTCACTCCACTGCATCCCCAGTGGTGCCAGTGCACTCTCTGTAGTCATTGCGCTGCATCCCCAGTGGTACCAGTGCACTCTCTGGAAACCACTGCACTGCATCCCCAGTGGGGCCAGTGCACTCTCTGGAGTCATTTCAGTGCATCCCCAGCGGTGCCAATGCACTCTCTGGACTCACTGCACTGCATCCCCAAGGTGCCAGTGCACTCTCTGCACTCACTACACTGCATCCCCAGTGGTGCCTGTGCACTCTCTGGACTCACTGCAGTGCATCCCCAGTGGTGCCAGTGCACTCTCTGGACTCACAGCAGTGCATTCCCAGTGGTGCCAGTGCACTCTCTGAACTCACTGCACTGCATCCCCAGTGGTGCCAGTGCACTCTCTGGACTCACTGCACTGTATCCCCAGTGGTGCCAGTGCACTCTCTGGACTCACTGCACTGCATCCCCAGTGGTGCCAGTGCACTCTGTGGACTCACTGCACTGCATCCCCACTGGTGCCAGTGCACTCTCTGGAGTCACTGCAGTGCATCCCCAGTGGTGCCAGTGCACTCTCTGGACTCACCGCACTGCATCCAGAGTGGTGCCAGTGCACTCTCTGGACTCACTGCACTGCATCCCCAGTGGTGCCAGTGCACTCTCTGGACTCACTGCAGTGCATCCCCAGTGGTACCAGTGCACTCTCTGGTCTAACTGAACTGCATCCCCAATTGATCCAGTGCACTCTCTGGACTCACTGCACTGCATCCCCAGTGGTGCCAGTGCACTCTCTGGAGTCACTGCAGTGCATCCACAGTGGCGCCAGTGCACTCTCTGGACTCACCGCACTGCATCCAGAGTGGTGCCAGTGCACTCTCTGGACTCACTGCACTGCATCCCCAGTGGTGCCAGTGCACTCTCTGGACTCACTGCAGTGCATCCGCAGTGGTGCCAGTGCACTCTCTGGACTCACTGCACTGCATCACCAGTGGTGCCAGTTCACTCTCTGGAGTCACTGTACTGCATCCCCAGTGGTGCCAGTGCACTCTCTGGACTCACTGCACTGCATCCCCAGTGGAGCCAGTGCATTCTCTGGACTCAATGCACTGCATCCCCAGTGGTGCCAGTGCACTCTCTGGAGTCACTGCAGTGCATCCCCAGTGGTGCCAGTGCACTCTCTGGACTCACTGTACTGCATCCACAGTGGCGCCAGTGCACTCTCTGGACTCACCGCACTGCATCCAGAGTGGTGACAGTGCACTCTCTGGACTCACTGCACTGCATCCCCAGTGGTGCCAGTGCACTCTCTGGACTCACTGCACTGCATCCCCAGTGGTGCCAGTGCACTCTCTGGACTCACTGCACTGCATCCCCAGTGGTGCCAGTGCACTCTCTGGACTCACTGCACTGCATCCCCAGTGGTGCCAGTGCACTCTCTGCACTCACTGCACTGCATCCCCAGTGGTGCCAGTGCACTCTCTGTAGTCATTGCGCTGCATCCCCAGTGGTACCAGTGCACTCTCTGGAAACCACTGCACTGCATCCCCAGTGGGGCCAGTGCACTCTCTGGAGTCATTTCAGTGCATCCCCAGCGGTGCCAATGCACTCTCTGGACTCACTGCACTGCATCCCCAAGGTGCCAGTGCACTCTCTGCACTCACTACACTGCATCCCCAGTGGTGCCTGTGCACTCTCTGGACTCACTGCAGTGCATCCCCAGTGGTGCCAGTGCACTCTCTGGACTCACAGCAGTGCATTCCCAGTGGTGCCAGTGCACTCTCTGGACTCACTGCACTGCATCCCCAGTGGTGCCAGTGCACTATCTGGACTCACTGCACTGCATCCCCAGTGCTGACAGTGCACTCTCTGGACTCACTGCACTGCATCCCCAGTGGTGCCAGTGCACTCTCTGGAGTCACTGCAGTGCATCCCCAGTGCTGCCAGTGCACTCTGTGGACTCACTGTACTGCATCCCCAGTGGTGCCAGTGCACTCTCTGGAGTCTCTGCAGTGCATCCCCAGTGGTGCCAGTGCACTCTGTGGACTCACTGTACTGCATCCCCAGTGGTGCCAGTGCACTCTCTGGACTCACAGCAATGCATTCCCAGTGGTGCCAGTGCACTCTCTGGACTCACTGCAGTACATCCCCAATGGTGCCAGTGTACTCTCTGGAGTCACTGCAGTGCATCCCCAGTGGTGCCAGTGCACTCTCTGGACTCACTTCACTGCATCCCCAGTTGTGCCAGTTCACTCTCTGGAGTCACTGTACTGCATCCCCAGTGGTGCCAGTGCACTCTCTGGACTCACTGCACTGCATCCCCAGTGGAGCCAGTGCACTCTCTGGACTCACTGCACTGCATCCCCAGTGGAGCCAGTGCACTCTCTGGACTCAATGCACTGCATCCCCAGTGGTGCCAGTGCACTCTCTGGACTCACTGTACTGCATCCACAGTGGCGCCAGTGCACTCTCTGGACTCACCGCACTGCATCCAGAGTGGTGCCAGTGCACTCTCTGGACTCACTGCAGTGCATCCCCAGTGGTGCCAGTGCACTCTCTGGACTCACTGCAGTGCATCCCCAGTGGTGCCAGTGCACTCTCTGGACTCACTGCACTGCATCCCCAGTGGTGCCAGTGCACTCTCTGGAGTCACTGCAGTGCATCCCCAGTGGTGCCAGTGCACTCTCTGTAGTCATTGCGCTGCATCCCCAGTGGTACCAGTGCACTCTCTGGAAACCACTGCACTGCATCCCCAGTGGGGCCAGTGCACTCTCTGGAGTCATTTCAGTGCATCCCCAGCGGTGCCAATGCACTCTCTGGACTCACTGCACTGCATCCCCAAGGTGCCAGTGCACTCTCTGCACTCACTACACTGCATCCCCAGTGGTGCCTGTGCACTCTCTGGACTCACTGCAGTGCATCCCCAGTGGTGCCAGTGCACTCTCTGGACTCACAGCAGTGCATTCCCAGTGGTGCCAGTGCACTCTCTGGACTCACTGCACTGCATCCCCAGTGGTGCCAGTGCACTATCTGGACTCACTGCACTGCATCCCCAGTGCTGACAGTGCACTCTCTGGACTCACTGCACTGCATCCCCAGTGGTGCCAGTGCACTCTCTGGACTCACTGCACTGCATCCCCAGTGGTGCCAGTGCACTCTCTGGAGTCACTGCAGTGCATCCCCAGTGGTGCCAGTGCACTCTGTGGACTCACCGCACTGCATCCAGAGTGGTGCCAGTGCACTCTCTGGACTCACAGCACTGCATCCCCAGTGGTGCCAGTGCACTCTCTGGACTCACTGCAGTGCATCCCCAGTGGTGCCAGTGCACTCTCTGGTCTAACTGAACTGCATCCCCAATTGATCCAGTGCACTCTCTGGACTCACTGCACTGCATCCCCAGTGGTGCCAGTGCACTCTCTGGACTCACTGCAGTGCATCCACAGTGGCGCCAGTGCACTCTCTGGACTCACCGCACTGCATCCCCAGTGGTGCCAGTGCACTCTCTGGACTCACTGCACTGCATCCCCAGTGGTGCCAGTGCACTCTCTGGACTCACTGCAGTGCATCCCCAGTGGTGCCAGTGCACTCTCTGGACTCACTGCACTGCATCACCAGTGGTGCCAGTGCACTCTCTGGACTCACTGCACTGCATTCCCAGTGGTGCCAGTGCACTCTCTGGACTCACTGCAGTACATCCCCAATGGTGCCAGTGTACTCTCTGCACTCACTGCAGTGCATCCCCAGTGGTGCCAGTGCACTCTCTGGACTCACTGCAGTGCATCCCCAGTGGTGCCAGTTCACTCTCTGGAGTCACTGTACTGCATCCCCAGTGGTGCCAGTGCACTCTCTGGACTCACTGCAGTGCATCCCCAGTGGTGCCAGTGCACCCTCTGGACTAACTGAACTGCATCCCCAATTGATCCAGTGCACTCTCTGGACTCACTGCACTGCATCCCCAGTGGTGCCAGTGCACTCTCTGGAGTCACTGCAGTGCATCCCCAGTGGTGCCAGTGCACTCTGTGGACTCACCGCACTGCATCCAGAGTGGTGCCAGTGCACTCTCTGGACTCACTGCACTGCATCCCCAGTGGTGCCAGTGCACTCTCTGGACTCACTGCAGTGCATCCCCAGTGGTGCCAGTGCACTCTCTGGTCTAACTGAACTGCATCCCCAATTGTTCCAGTGCTCTCTCTGGACTCACTGCACTGCATCCCCAGTGGTGCCAGTGCACTCTCTGGAGTCACTGCAGTGCATCCACAGTGGCGCCAGTGCACTCTCTGGACTCACCGCACTGCATCCAGAGTGGTGCCAGTGCACTCTCTGGACTCACAGCACTGCATTCCCAGTGGTGCCAGTGCACTCTCTGGACTCACTGCAGTGCATCCCCAGTGGTGCCAGTGCACTCTCTGGACTCACTGCAGTGCATCCCCAGTGGTGCCAGTGCACTCTCTGGACTCACTGTACTGCATCCCCAGTGGTGCCAGAGCACTCTCTGGACTCACTGCACTGCATCCCCAGTGGTGCCAGTGCACTCTCTGGACTAACTGAACTGCATCCCCAATTGATCCAGTGCACTCTCTGGACTCACTGCACTGCATCCCCAGTGGTGCCAGTGCACTCTCTGGAGTCACTGCAGTGCATCCCCAGTGGTGCCAGTGCACTCTCTGGACTCACTGCACTGCATCCCCAGCGGTGCCAATGCACTCTCTGTAGTCATTGCGCTGCATCCCCAGTGGTACCAGTGCACTCTCTGGAAACCACTGCACTGCATCCCCAGTGGGGCCAGTGCACTCTCTGGAGTCATTTCAGTGCATCCCCAGCGGTGCCAATGCACTCTCTGGACTCACTGCACTGCATCCCCAAGGTGCCAGTGCACTCTCTGCACTCACTACACTGCATCCCCAGTGGTGCCTGTGCACTCTCTGGACTCACTGCAGTGCATCCCCAGTGGTGCCAGTGCACTCTCTGGACTCACAGCAGTGCATTCCCAGTGGTGCCAGTGCACTCTCTGGACTCACTGCACTGCATCCCCAGTGGTGCCAGTGCACTATCTGGACTCACTGCACTGCATCCCCAGTGCTGACAGTGCACTCTCTGGACTCACTGCTCTGCATCCCCAGTGGTGCCAGTGCACTCTCTGGACTCACTGCACTGCATCCCCAGTGGTGCCAGTGCACTCTCTGGAGTCACTGCAGTGCATCCCCAGTGGTGCCAGTGCACTCTGTGGACTCACCGCACTGCATCCAGAGTGGTGCCAGTGCACTCTCTGGACTCACAGCACTGCATCCCCAGTGGTGCCAGTGCACTCTCTGGACTCACTGCAGTGCATCCCCAGTGGTGCCAGTGCACTCTCTGGTCTAACTGAACTGCATCCCCAATTGATCCAGTGCACTCTCTGGACTCACTGCACTGCATCCCCAGTGGTGCCAGTGCACTCTCTGGACTCACTGCAGTGCATCCACAGTGGCGCCAGTGCACTCTCTGGACTCACCGCACTGCATCCAGAGTGGTGCCAGTGCACTCTCTGGACTCACTGCACTGCATCCCCAGTGGTGCCAGTGCACTCTCTGGACTCACTGCAGTGCATCCCCAGTGGTGCCAGTGCACTCTCTGGACTCACTGCACTGCATCACCAGTGGTGCCAGTGCACTCTCTGGACTCACTGCACTGCATTCCCAGTGGTGCCAGTGCACTCTCTGGACTCACTGCAGTACATCCCCAATGGTGCCAGTGTACTCTCTGCACTCACTGCAGTGCATCCCCAGTGGTGCCAGTGCACTCTCTGGACTCACTGCAGTGCATCCCCAGTGGTGCCAGTTCACTCTCTGGAGTCACTGTACTGCATCCCCAGTGGTGCCAGTGCACTCTCTGGACTCACTGCAGTGCATCCCCAGTGGTGCCAGTGCACTCTCTGGTCTAACTGAACTGCATCCCCAATTGATCCAGTGCTCTCTCTGGACTCACTGCACTGCATCCCCAGTGGTGCCAGTGCACTCTCTGGAGTCACTGCAGTGCATCCACAGTGGCGCCAGTGCACTCTCTGGACTCACCGCACTGCATCCAGAGTGGTGCCAGTGCACTCTCTGGACTCACAGCACTGCATTCCCAGTGGTGCCAGTGCACTCTCTGGACGCACTTCAGTCCATCCCCAGTGGTGCCAGTGCACTCTCTGGACTCACTGCACTGCATCACCAGTGGTGCCAGTTCACTCTGTGGACTCACTGTACTGCATCCCCAGTGGTGCCAGAGCACTCTCTGGACTCACTGCACTGCATCCCCAGTGGTGCCAGTGCACTCTCTGGACTAACTGAACTGCATCCCCAATTGATCCAGTGCACTCTCTGGACTCACTGCACTGCATCCCCAGTGGTGCCAGTGCACTATCTGGACTCACTGCACTGCATACCCAGTGCTGACAGTGCACTCTCTGGACTCACTGCAGTGCATCCCCAGTGGTGCCAGTGCACTCTCTAGAGTCACTGCAGAGCATCCCCAGTGGTGCCAGTGCACTCTCTGGAGTCACTGCAGTGCATCCCCAGTGGTGCCAGTGCACTCTGTGGACTCACTGTACTGCATCCCCAGTGGTGCCAGTGCACTCTCTGGAGTCTCTGCAGTGCATCCCCAGTGGTGCCAGTGCACTCTGTGGACTCACTGTACTAGATCCGCAGTGGTGCCAGTGCACTCTCTGGACTCACAGCACTGCATTCCCAGTGGTGCCAGTGCACTCTCTGGACTCACTGCAGTACATCCCCAATGGTGCCAGTGTACTCTCTGCACTCACTGCAGTGCATCCCCAGTGGTGCCAGTGCACTCTCTGTAGTCACTGTACTGCATCCCCAGTGGTGCCAGTGCACTCTCTGGACTCACTGCACTGCATCTCCAGTGGAGCCAGTGCACTCTCTGGACTCAATGCACTGCATCCCCAGTGGTGCCAGTGCACTCTCTGGACTCACTGCACTGCATCCCCAGTGGTGCCAGTGCACTCTCTGGACTCACTGTACTGCATCCCCAGTGGCGCCAGTGCACTCTCTGGAGTCACCGCACTGCATCCAGAGTGGTGCCAGTGCACTCTCTGGACTCACTGCACTGCATCCCCAGTGGTGCCAGTGCACTCTCTGGACTCACTGCAGTGCATCCCCAGTGGTGCCAGTGCACTCTCTGGAATCACTGCACTGCATCCCCAGTGGTGCCAGTGCACTCTCTGGACTCACTGTACTGCATCCCCAGTGGTGCCAGTGCACTCTCTGGACTCACAGCACTGCATTCCCAGTGGTGCCAGTGCACTCTCTGGACTCACTGCAGTACATCCCCAATGGTGCCAGTGTACTCTCTGCACTCACTGCAGTGCATCCCCAGTGGTGCCAGTGCACTCTCTGGACTCACTGCACTGCATCCCCAGTTGTGCCAGTTCACTCTCTGGAGTCACTGTACTGCATCCCCAGTGGTGCCAGTGCACTCTCTGGACTCACTGCACTGCATCCCCAGTGGAGCCAGTGCACTCTCTGGACTCAATGCACTGCATCCCCAGTGGTGCCAGTGCACTCTCTGGAGTCACTGCAGTGCATCCCCAGTGGTGCCAGTGCACTCTCTGGACTCACTGTACTGCATCCACAGTGGCGCCAGTGCACTCTCTGGACTCACCGCACTGCATCCAGAGTGGTGCCTGTGCACTCTCTGGACTCACTGCAGTGCATCCCCAGTGGTGCCAGTGCACTCTCTGGACTCACTGCACTGCATCCCCAGTGGTGCCAGTGCACTCTCTGGACTCACTGCACTGCATCCCCAGTGGTGCCAGTGCACTCTCTGCACTCACTGCACTGCATCCCCAGTGGTGCCAGTGCACTCTCTGTAGTCATTGCGCTGCATCCCCAGTGGTACCAGTGCACTCTCTGGAAACCACTGCACTGCATCCCCAGTGGGGCCAGTGCACTCTCTGGAGTCATTTCAGTGCATCCCCAGCGGTGCCAATGCACTCTCTGGACTCACTGCACTGCATCCCCAAGGTGCCAGTGCACTCTCTGCACTCACTACACTGCATCCCCAGTGGTGCCTGTGCACTCTCTGGACTCACTGCAGTGCATCAACCAGTGGTGCCAGTGCACTCTCTGGACTCACAGCAGTGCATTCCCAGTGGTGCCAGTGCACTCTCTGGACTCACTGCACTGCATCCCCAGTGGTGCCAGTGCACTATCTGGACTCACTGCACTGCATCCCCAGTGCTGACAGTGCACTCTCTGGACTCACTGCACTGCATCCCCAGTGGTGCCAGTGCACTCTCTGGACTCACTGCAGTGCATCCCCAGTGGTGCCAGTGCACTCTCTGGACTCACTGCACTGCATCCCCAGTACTGACAGTGCACTCTCTGGAGTCTCTGCAGTGGATCCCCAGTGGTGCCAGTGCACTCTGTGGACTCACTGTACTGCATCCCCACTGGTGCCAGTGCACTCTCTGGACTCACTGCAGTACATCCCCAATGGTGCCAGTGTACTCTCTGCACTCACTGCAGTGCATCCCCAGTGGTGCCAGTGCACTCTCTGGAGTCACTGCAGTGCATCCCCAGTGGTGCCAGTTCACTCTCTGGAGTCACTGTACTGCATCCCCAGTGGTGCCAGTGCACTCTCTGGACTCACTGCAGTGCATCCCCGGTGGTGCCAGTGCACTCTGTGGACTAACTGAACTGCATCCCCAGTTGATCCAGTGCACTCTCTGGGCTCACCGCGCTGCATCCAGAGTGGTGCCAGTGCACTCTCTGGACTAACTGAACTGCATTCCCAATTAATCCAGTGCACTCTCTGGAGTCACTGCAGTGCATCCCCAGTGGTGCCAGTGCACTCTCTGGAGTCACTGCAGTGCATCCCCAGTGGTGCCAGTGCACTCTGTGGACTCACTGCACTGCATCCCCAGTGGTGCCAGTGCACTCTCTGGACTCACCGCACTGCATCCAGAGTGGTGCCAGTGCACTCTCTGGAGTCACTGCACTGCATCCCCAGTGGTGCCAGTGCACTCTCTGGACTCACTGCACTGCATCCCCAGTGGTGCCAGTGCACTCTCTGGAGTCACTGCAGTGCATCCCCTGTGGTGCCAGTGCACTCTCTGGAGTCACTGCACTGCATCCCCAGTGGTGCCAGTGCACTCTCTAGAGTCACTGCAGTGCATCCCCAGTGGTGCCAGTGCACTCTCTGGACTCACTGCACTGCATCCCCAGTGGTGCCAGTGCACTCTGTGGACTCACTGCACTGCATCCCCAGTGGTGCCAGTGCACTCTCTGCACTCACTGCACTGCATCCCCAGTGGTGCCAGTGTACTCTCTGGACTCACTGCACTGCATCCCCAGTGGAGCCAGTTCACTCTCTGGACTCACTGCACTGCATCCCCAGTGGTGCCAGTGCACTCTCTGGACTCACTGCAGTGCATCCCCAGTGGTGCCAGTGCACCCTCTGGACTCACTGCAGTGCATCCCCAGTGGTGCCAGTGCACTCTCTGGACTCACTGCACTGCATCCCCAGTGGTGCCAGTGCACTCTCTGGACTCACTGCAGTGCATCCCCAGTGGTGCCGGTGCACTCTCTGCACTCACTGCACTGCATCGCCAGTGGTGCCAGTGCACTCTCTGGACTCACTGCACTGCATCCCCAGTGGTGCCAGGGCACTCTCTGGACTCACAGCACTGCATCCCCAGTGGTGCCAGTGCACTCTCTGGACTCACTGCAGTGCATCCCCAGTGGTGCCAGTGCACTCTCTGGACTCACTGCACTGCATCCCCAGTGGTGCCAGTGCACTCTCTGGAGTCTCTGCAGTGCATCCCCAGTGGTGCCAGTGCACTCACTGGACTCACTGCACTGCATCCTCAGTGGTGCCAGTGCACTCTCTGGACTCACAGCACTGCATCCCCAGTGGTGCCATTGCACTCTCTGGACTCACTGCAGTACATCCCGAATGGTGCCAGTGTACTCTCTGCACTCACTGCAGTGCATCCCCAGTGGTGCCAGTGCACTCTGTGGACTCACTGCAGTGCATCCCCAGTGGTGCCAGTGCACTCACTGGAGTCACTGTACTGCATCCCCAGTGGTGCCAGTGCACTCTCTGGACTCACTGCACTGCATCCCCAGTGGTGCCAGTGCACTCTCTGGACTAACTGTACTGCATCCCCAATTGATCCAGTGCACTCTCTGGACTCACTGCACTGCATCCCCAGTGGTGCCAGTGCACTCTCAGGAGTCACTGCAGTGCATCCCCAGTGGTGCCAGTGCACTCTCTGGACTCACTGTACTGCATCCACAGTGGTGCCAGTGCACTCTCTGGACTCACCGCACTGCATCCAGAGTGGTGCCAGTGCACTCTCTGCACTCACTGCACTGCATCCCCAGTGGTGCCACTGCACTCTCTGGACTCACTGCACTGCATCCCCAGTGGTGCCAGTGCACTCTCTGGACTCACTGCACTGCATCCCCAGTGGTGCCAGTGCACTCTCTGGACTCACTGCACTGCATCCCCAGTGGTGCCAGTGCACTCTCTGGACTCACTGCAGATCATCCCCAGTGGTGCCAGTGCACTCTCTGCACTCACTGCACTGCATCCCCAGTGGTGCCAGTGCACTCTCTGGACTCACTGCAGTGCATCCCCAGTGGTGCCAGTGCACTCTCTGGACTCACAGCACTGCATCCCCAGTGGTGCCAGTGCACTCTCTGGACTCACTGCAGTGCATCCCCAGTGGTGCCAGTGCACTCTCTGGACTCACTGCACTGCATCCCCAATGGTGCCAGTGCACTCTCTGGAGTCTCTGTAGTGCATCCCCAGTGGTGCCAGTGCACTCTGTGGACTCACTGTACTGCATCCTCAGTGGTGCCAGTGCACTCTCTGGACTCACAGCACTGCATCCCCAGTGGTGCCATTGCACTCTCTGGACTCACTGCAGTACATCCCCAATGGTGCCAGTGTACTCTCTGCACTCACTGCAGTGCATCCCCAGTGGTGCCAGTGCACTCTCTGGACTCACTGCAGTGCATACCCAGTGGTGCCAGTGCACTCTCTGGACTAACTGAACTGCATCCCCAATTGATCCAGTGCACTCTCTGGACTCACTGCACTGCATCCCCAGTGGTGCCAGTGCACTTTCTGGAGTCACTGCAGTGCATCCCCAGTGGTGCCAGTGCACTCTGTGGACTCACTGTACTGCATCCACAGTGGTGCCAGTGCACTCTCTGGACTCACCGCACTGCATCCAGAGTGGTGCCAGTGCACTCTCTGGAGTCACTGCAGTGCATGCCCAGTGGTGCCAGTGCACTCTCTGGACTCACTGCAGTGCATCCCCAGTGGTGCCAGTGCACTCTCTGGACTCACTGCAGTGCATCCCCAGTGGTGCCAGTGCACTCTCTGCACTCGCTGCACTGCATCCCCAGTGGTGCCAGTGCACTCTCTGCACTCACTGCAGTCCATCCCCAGTGGTGCCAGTGCACTCTCTGGACTCACTGCACTGCATCCCCAGTGGTGCCGGTGCACTCTCTAGAGTCACTGCACTGCATCCCCAGTGGTGCCAGTGCACTCTGTGGACTCACTGTAATGCATCCCCAGTGGTGCCAGTGCACTCTCTGGACTCACTGCACTGCATCCCCAGTGGTGCCAGTGCACTCTCTGGACTCACTGCAGTACATCCCCAATGGTGCCAGTGTACTCTCTGGACTCACTGCAGTGCATCCCCAGTGGTGCCAGTGCACTCTCTGGACTCACTGCACTGCATCCCCAGTGGTGCCGGTGCACTCTCTAGAGTCACTGCACTGCATCCCCAGTGGTGCCAGTGCACTCTCTGGAGTCACTGCAGTGCTTCCCCAGTGGTGCCAGTGCACTCTCTGGACTCACTGCACTGCATCCCCAGTGGTGCCGGTGCACTCTCTATAGTCACTGCAGTGCACCCCCAGTGGTGCCAGTGCACTCTCTGGAGTCTCTGCAGTGCATCCCCAGTGGTGCCAGTGCACTCTGTGGACTCACTGTAATGCATCCCCAGTGGTGCCAGTGCACTCTCTGGACTCACTGCACTGCATCCCCAGTGGTGCCAGTGCACTCTCTGGACTCACTGCAGTACATCCCCAATGGTGCCAGTGCACTCTCTGGACTCACTGCAGTGCATCCCCAGTGGTGCCAGTTCACTCTCTGGAGTCACTGTACTGCATCCCCAGTGGTGCCAGTGCACTCTCTGGACTCACTGCACTGCATCCCCAGTGGTGCCAGTGTACTCTCTGGACTCACTGCAGTGCATCCCCAGTGGTGCCAGTGCGCTCTGTGGACTCACTGTACTGCATCCACAGTGGTGCCAGTGCACTCTCTGGACTCACCGCACTGCATCCAGAGTGGTGCCAGTGCACTCTCTGGACTCACTGCACTGCATTCCCAGTGGTGCCAGTGCAGTCTCTGGACTCACTGCAGTGCGCCCCAGTGGTGCCAGTGCACTCTGTGGACTCACTGTACTGCATCCACAGTGGTGCCAGTGCACTCTCTGGACTCACCGCACTGCATCCAGAGTGGTGCCAGTGCACTCTCTGGACTCACTGCACTGCATTCCCAGTGGTGCCAGTGCACTCTCTGGACTCACTGCAGTGCATCCCCAGTGGTGCCAGTGCACTCTCTGGACTCACTGCACTGCATCCCCAGTGGTGCCAGTGCACTCTCTGGATTCACTGCAGTGCATCCCCAGTGGTGCCAGTGCACTCTCTGGACTCACTGCACTGCATCCCCAGTGGTGCCAGTGCACTCTCTGGACTCACTGCACTGCATCCCCAGTGGTGCCAGTGCACTCTCTGTAGTCCTTGCGCTGCATCCCCAGTGGTACCAGTGCACTCTCTGGACTCACTGCACTGCATCCCCAGTGGGGCCAGTGCACTCTATGGACTCACTGCAGTGCATCCCCAGTGGTGCCAGTGCACTCTCTGGACTCACTGCAGTGCATCCCCAGTGGTGCCAATGCACTCTCTGGACTCACTGCACTGCATCCCCAAGGTGCCAGTGGACTCTCTGCACTCACTACACTGCATCCCCAGTGGTGCCAGTGCACTCTCTGGACTCACTGCAGTGCATCCCCAGTGGTGCCAGTGCACTCTCTGGACTCACAGCAGTGTATTCCCAGTGGTGCCAGTGCACTCTCTGGACTCACTGCACTGCATCCCCAGTGGTGCCAGTGCACTATCTGGACTCACTGCACTGCATCCCCAGTGCTGACAGTGCACTCTCTGGACTCACTGCACTGCATCCCCAGTGGTGTCAGTGCACTCTCTGGACTCACTGCACTGCATCCCCAGTGGTGCCAGTGCACTCTCTGGAGTCACTGCAGTGCATCCCCAGTGGTGCCAGTGCACTCTCTGGAGTCTCTGCAGTGCATCCCCAGTGGTGCCAGTGCACTCTGTGGACTCACTGTACTGCATCCCCAGTGGTGCCAGTGCACTCTCTGGACTCACTGCAGTACATCCCCAATGGTGCCAGTGTACTCTCTGCACTCACTGCAGTGCATCCCCAGTGGTGCCAGTGCACTCTCTGGACTCACTGCAGTGCATCCCCAGTGGTGCCATTGCACTCTCTGGACTCACTGCAGTACATCCCCAATGGTGCCAGTGTACTCTCTGCACTCACTGCAGTGCATCCCCAGTGGTGCCAGTGCACTCTCTGGACTCACTGCACTGCATCCCCAGTGGTGCCAGTGCACTCTCTGGATTCACTGCAGTGCATCCCCAGTGGTGCCAGTGCACTCTCTGGACTCACTGCACTGCATCCCCAGTGGTGCCAGTGCACTCTCTGGACTCACTGCAGTGCATCCCCAGTGGTGCCAGTGCACTCTCTGGACTCACAGCAGTGCATTCCCAGTGGTGCCAGTGCACTCTCTGGACTCACTGCAGTGCATCCCCAGTGGTGCCAGTGCACTATCTGGACTCACTGCACTGCATCCCCAGTGGTACCAGTGCACTCTCTGGACTCACTGCACTGCATCCCCAGTGGTGCCAGTGCACTCTCTGGAGTCACTGCAGTGCATCCCCAGTGGTGCCAGTGCACTCTGTGGACTCACTGTACTGCATCCACAGTGGCGCCAGTGCACTCTCTGGACTCACCGCACTGCATCCAGAGTGGTGCCAGTGCAGTCTCTGTACTCACTGCAGTGCATCCCAAGTGGTGCCAGTGCACTCTCTGGACTCACTGCAGTGCATCCCCAGTGGTGCCAGTGCACTCTCTGGACTCACTGCACTGCATCCCCAGTGGTGCCAGTGCACTCTCTGGACTCACTCCACTGCATCCCCAGTGGTGCCAGTGCACTCTCTGTAGTCATTGCGCTGCATCCCCAGTGGTACCAGTGCACTCTCTGGAAACCACTGCACTGCATCCCCAGTGGGGCCAGTGCACTCTCTGGAGTCATTTCAGTGCATCCCCAGCGGTGCCAATGCACTCTCTGGACTCACTGCACTGCATCCCCAAGGTGCCAGTGCACTCTCTGCACTCACTACACTGCATCCCCAGTGGTGCCTGTGCACTCTCTGGACTCACTGCAGTGCATCCCCAGTGGTGCCAGTGCACTCTCTGGACTCACAGCAGTGCATTCCCAGTGGTGCCAGTGCACTCTCTGAACTCACTGCACTGCATCCCCAGTGGTGCCAGTGCACTCTCTGGACTCACTGCACTGTATCCCCAGTGGTGCCAGTGCACTCTCTGGACTCACTGCACTGCATCCCCAGTGGTGCCAGTGCACTCTGTGGACTCACTGCACTGCATCCCCACTGGTGCCAGTGCACTCTCTGGAGTCACTGCAGTGCATCCCCAGTGGTGCCAGTGCACTCTCTGGACTCACCGCACTGCATCCAGAGTGGTGCCAGTGCACTCTCTGGACTCACTGCACTGCATCCCCAGTGGTGCCAGTGCACTCTCTGGACTCACTGCAGTGCATCCCCAGTGGTACCAGTGCACTCTCTGGTCTAACTGAACTGCATCCCCAATTGATCCAGTGCACTCTCTGGACTCACTGCACTGCATCCCCAGTGGTGCCAGTGCACTCTCTGGAGTCACTGCAGTGCATCCACAGTGGCGCCAGTGCACTCTCTGGACTCACCGCACTGCATCCAGAGTGGTGCCAGTGCACTCTCTGGACTCACTGCACTGCATCCCCAGTGGTGCCAGTGCACTCTCTGGACTCACTGCAGTGCATCCGCAGTGGTGCCAGTGCACTCTCTGGACTCACTGCACTGCATCACCAGTGGTGCCAGTTCACTCTCTGGAGTCACTGTACTGCATCCCCAGTGGTGCCAGTGCACTCTCTGGACTCACTGCACTGCATCCCCAGTGGAGCCAGTGCATTCTCTGGACTCAATGCACTGCATCCCCAGTGGTGCCAGTGCACTCTCTGGAGTCACTGCAGTGCATCCCCAGTGGTGCCAGTGCACTCTCTGGACTCACTGTACTGCATCCACAGTGGCGCCAGTGCACTCTCTGGACTCACCGCACTGCATCCAGAGTGGTGACAGTGCACTCTCTGGACTCACTGCACTGCATCCCCAGTGGTGCCAGTGCACTCTCTGGACTCACTGCACTGCATCCCCAGTGGTGCCAGTGCACTCTCTGGACTCACTGCACTGCATCCCCAGTGGTGCCAGTGCACTCTCTGGACTCACTGCACTGCATCCCCAGTGGTGCCAGTGCACTCTCTGCACTCACTGCACTGCATCCCCAGTGGTGCCAGTGCACTCTCTGTAGTCATTGCGCTGCATCCCCAGTGGTACCAGTGCACTCTCTGGAAACCACTGCACTGCATCCCCAGTGGGGCCAGTGCACTCTCTGGAGTCATTTCAGTGCATCCCCAGCGGTGCCAATGCACTCTCTGGACTCACTGCACTGCATCCCCAAGGTGCCAGTGCACTCTCTGCACTCACTACACTGCATCCCCAGTGGTGCCTGTGCACTCTCTGGACTCACTGCAGTGCATCCCCAGTGGTGCCAGTGCACTCTCTGGACTCACAGCAGTGCATTCCCAGTGGTGCCAGTGCACTCTCTGGACTCACTGCACTGCATCCCCAGTGGTGCCAGTGCACTATCTGGACTCACTGCACTGCATCCCCAGTGCTGACAGTGCACTCTCTGGACTCACTGCACTGCATCCCCAGTGGTGCCAGTGCACTCTCTGGAGTCACTGCAGTGCATCCCCAGTGCTGCCAGTGCACTCTGTGGACTCACTGTACTGCATCCCCAGTGGTGCCAGTGCACTCTCTGGAGTCTCTGCAGTGCATCCCCAGTGGTGCCAGTGCACTCTGTGGACTCACTGTACTGCATCCCCAGTGGTGCCAGTGCACTCTCTGGACTCACAGCAATGCATTCCCAGTGGTGCCAGTGCACTCTCTGGACTCACTGCAGTACATCCCCAATGGTGCCAGTGTACTCTCTGGAGTCACTGCAGTGCATCCCCAGTGGTGCCAGTGCACTCTCTGGACTCACTTCACTGCATCCCCAGTTGTGCCAGTTCACTCTCTGGAGTCACTGTACTGCATCCCCAGTGGTGCCAGTGCACTCTCTGGACTCACTGCACTGCATCCCCAGTGGAGCCAGTGCACTCTCTGGACTCACTGCACTGCATCCCCAGTGGAGCCAGTGCACTCTCTGGACTCAATGCACTGCATCCCCAGTGGTGCCAGTGCACTCTCTGGACTCACTGTACTGCATCCACAGTGGCGCCAGTGCACTCTCTGGACTCACCGCACTGCATCCAGAGTGGTGCCAGTGCACTCTCTGGACTCACTGCAGTGCATCCCCAGTGGTGCCAGTGCACTCTCTGGACTCACTGCAGTGCATCCCCAGTGGTGCCAGTGCACTCTCTGGACTCACTGCACTGCATCCCCAGTGGTGCCAGTGCACTCTCTGGAGTCACTGCAGTGCATCCCCAGTGGTGCCAGTGCACTCTCTGTAGTCATTGCGCTGCATCCCCAGTGGTACCAGTGCACTCTCTGGAAACCACTGCACTGCATCCCCAGTGGGGCCAGTGCACTCTCTGGAGTCATTTCAGTGCATCCCCAGCGGTGCCAATGCACTCTCTGGACTCACTGCACTGCATCCCCAAGGTGCCAGTGCACTCTCTGCACTCACTACACTGCATCCCCAGTGGTGCCTGTGCACTCTCTGGACTCACTGCAGTGCATCCCCAGTGGTGCCAGTGCACTCTCTGGACTCACAGCAGTGCATTCCCAGTGGTGCCAGTGCACTCTCTGGACTCACTGCACTGCATCCCCAGTGGTGCCAGTGCACTATCTGGACTCACTGCACTGCATCCCCAGTGCTGACAGTGCACTCTCTGGACTCACTGCACTGCATCCCCAGTGGTGCCAGTGCACTCTCTGGACTCACTGCAGTGCATCCCCAGTGGTGCCAGTGCACTCTCTGGAGTCACTGCAGTGCATCCCCAGTGGTGCCAGTGCACTCTGTGGACTCACCGCACTGCATCCAGAGTGGTGCCAGTGCACTCTCTGGACTCACAGCACTGCATCCCCAGTGGTGCCAGTGCACTCTCTGGACTCACTGCAGTGCATCCCCAGTGGTGCCAGTGCACTCTCTGGTCTAACTGAACTGCATCCCCAATTGATCCAGTGCACTCTCTGGACTCACTGCACTGCATCCCCAGTGGTGCCAGTGCACTCTCTGGACTCACTGCAGTGCATCCACAGTGGCGCCAGTGCACTCTCTGGACTCACCGCACTGCATCCCCAGTGGTGCCAGTGCACTCTCTGGACTCACTGCACTGCATCCCCAGTGGTGCCAGTGCACTCTCTGGACTCACTGCAGTGCATCCCCAGTGGTGCCAGTGCACTCTCTGGACTCACTGCACTGCATCACCAGTGGTGCCAGTGCACTCTCTGGACTCACTGCACTGCATTCCCAGTGGTGCCAGTGCACTCTCTGGACTCACTGCAGTACATCCCCAATGGTGCCAGTGTACTCTCTGCACTCACTGCAGTGCATCCCCAGTGGTGCCAGTGCACTCTCTGGACTCACTGCAGTGCATCCCCAGTGGTGCCAGTTCACTCTCTGGAGTCACTGTACTGCATCCCCAGTGGTGCCAGTGCACTCTCTGGACTCACTGCAGTGCATCCCCAGTGGTGCCAGTGCACCCTCTGGACTAACTGAACTGCATCCCCAATTGATCCAGTGCACTCTCTGGACTCACTGCACTGCATCCCCAGTGGTGCCAGTGCACTCTCTGGAGTCACTGCAGTGCATCCCCAGTGGTGCCAGTGCACTCTGTGGACTCACCGCACTGCATCCAGAGTGGTGCCAGTGCACTCTCTGGACTCACTGCACTGCATCCCCAGTGGTGCCAGTGCACTCTCTGGACTCACTGCAGTGCATCCCCAGTGGTGCCAGTGCACTCTCTGGTCTAACTGAACTGCATCCCCAATTGTTCCAGTGCTCTCTCTGGACTCACTGCACTGCATCCCCAGTGGTGCCAGTGCACTCTCTGGAGTCACTGCAGTGCATCCACAGTGGCGCCAGTGCACTCTCTGGACTCACCGCACTGCATCCAGAGTGGTGCCAGTGCACTCTCTGGACTCACAGCACTGCATTCCCAGTGGTGCCAGTGCACTCTCTGGACTCACTGCAGTGCATCCCCAGTGGTGCCAGTGCACTCTCTGGACTCACTGCAGTGCATCCCCAGTGGTGCCAGTGCACTCTCTGGACTCACTGTACTGCATCCCCAGTGGTGCCAGAGCACTCTCTGGACTCACTGCACTGCATCCCCAGTGGTGCCAGTGCACTCTCTGGACTAACTGAACTGCATCCCCAATTGATCCAGTGCACTCTCTGGACTCACTGCACTGCATCCCCAGTGGTGCCAGTGCACTCTCTGGAGTCACTGCAGTGCATCCCCAGTGGTGCCAGTGCACTCTCTGGACTCACTGCACTGCATCCCCAGCGGTGCCAGTGCACTCTCTGTAGTCATTGCGCTGCATCCCCAGTGGTACCAGTGCACTCTCTGGAAACCACTGCACTGCATCCCCAGTGGGGCCAGTGCACTCTCTGGAGTCATTTCAGTGCATCCCCAGCGGTGCCAATGCACTCTCTGGACTCACTGCACTGCATCCCCAAGGTGCCAGTGCACTCTCTGCACTCACTACACTGCATCCCCAGTGGTGCCTGTGCACTCTCTGGACTCACTGCAGTGCATCCCCAGTGGTGCCAGTGCACTCTCTGGACTCACAGCAGTGCATTCCCAGTGGTGCCAGTGCACTCTCTGGACTCACTGCACTGCATCCCCAGTGGTGCCAGTGCACTATCTGGACTCACTGCACTGCATCCCCAGTGCTGACAGTGCACTCTCTGGACTCACTGCTCTGCATCCCCAGTGGTGCCAGTGCACTCTCTGGACTCACTGCACTGCATCCCCAGTGGTGCCAGTGCACTCTCTGGAGTCACTGCAGTGCATCCCCAGTGGTGCCAGTGCACTCTGTGGACTCACCGCACTGCATCCAGAGTGGTGCCAGTGCACTCTCTGGACTCACAGCACTGCATCCCCAGTGGTGCCAGTGCACTCTCTGGACTCACTGCAGTGCATCCCCAGTGGTGCCAGTGCACTCTCTGGTCTAACTGAACTGCATCCCCAATTGATCCAGTGCACTCTCTGGACTCACTGCACTGCATCCCCAGTGGTGCCAGTGCACTCTCTGGACTCACTGCAGTGCATCCACAGTGGTGCCAGTGCACTCTCTGGACTCACTGCACTGCATCCAGAGTGGTGCCAGTGCACTCTCTGGACTCACTGCACTGCATCCCCAGTGGTGCCAGTTCACTCTCTGGACTCACTGCAGTGCATCCCCAGTGGTGCCAGTGCACTCTCTGGACTCACTGCACTGCATCACCAGTGGTGCCAGTGCACTCTCTGGACTCACTGCAGTGCATCCCCAGTGGTGCCAGTGCACTCTCTGGACTCACTGCAGTGCATCCCCAGTGGTGCCAGTTCACTCTCTGGAGTCACTGTACTGCATCCCCAGTGGTGCCAGTGCACTCTCTGGACTCACTGCAGTGCATCCCCAGTGGTGCCAGTGCACTCTCTGGTCTAACTGAACTGCATCCCCAATTGATCCAGTGCTCTCTCTGGACTCACTGCACTGCATCCCCAGTGGTGCCAGTGCACTCTCTGGAGTCACTGCAGTGCATCCACAGTGGCGCCAGTGCACTCTCTGGACTCACCGCACTGCATCCAGAGTGGTGCCAGTGCACTCTCTGGACTCACAGCACTGCATTCCCAGTGGTGCCAGTGCACTCTCTGGACGCACTTCAGTCCATCCCCAGTGGTGCCAGTGCACTCTCTGGACTCACTGCACTGCATCACCAGTGGTGCCAGTTCACTCTGTGGACTCACTGTACTGCATCCCCAGTGGTGCCAGAGCACTCTCTGGACTCACTGCACTGCATCCCCAGTGGTGCCAGTGCACTCTCTGGACTAACTGAACTGCATCCCCAATTGATCCAGTGCACTCTCTGGACTCACTGCACTGCATCCCCAGTGGTGCCAGTGCACTCTCTGGAGTCACTGCAGTGCATGCCCAGTGGTGCCAGTGCACTCTCTGGACTCACTGCAGTGCATCCCCAGTGGTGCCAGTGCACTCTCTGGACTAACTGAACTGCATCCCCAATTGATCCAGTGCACTCTCTGGAATCACTGCACTGCATCCCCAGTGGTGCCAGTGCACTATCTGGACTCACTGCACTGCATACCCAGTGCTGACAGTGCACTCTCTGGACTCACTGCAGTGCATCCCCAGTGGTGCCAGTGCACTCTCTAGAGTCACTGCAGAGCATCCCCAGTGGTGCCAGTGCACTCTCTGGAGTCACTGCAGTGCATCCCCAGTGGTGCCAGTGCACTCTGTGGACTCACTGTACTGCATCCCCAGTGGTGCCAGTGCACTCTCTGGAGTCTCTGCAGTGCATCCCCAGTGGTGCCAGTGCACTCTGTGGACTCACTGTACTAGATCCGCAGTGGTGCCAGTGCACTCTCTGGACTCACAGCACTGCATTCCCAGTGGTGCCAGTGCACTCTCTGGACTCACTGCAGTACATCCCCAATGGTGCCAGTGTACTCTCTGCACTCACTGCAGTGCATCCCCAGTGGTGCCAGTGCACTCTCTGTAGTCACTGTACTGCATCCCCAGTGGTGCCAGTGCACTCTCTGGACTCACTGCACTGCATCTCCAGTGGAGCCAGTGCACTCTCTGGACTCAATGCACTGCATCCCCAGTGGTGCCAGTGCACTCTCTGGACTCACTGCACTGCATCCCCAGTGGTGCCAGTGCACTCTCTGGACTCACTGTACTGCATCCCCAGTGGCGCCAGTGCACTCTCTGGAGTCACCGCACTGCATCCAGAGTGGTGCCAGTGCACTCTCTGGACTCACTGCACTGCATCCCCAGTGGTGCCAGTGCACTCTCTGGACTCACTGCAGTGCATCCCCAGTGGTGCCAGTGCACTCTCTGGAATCACTGCACTGCATCCCCAGTGGTGCCAGTGCACTCTCTGGACTCACTGTACTGCATCCCCAGTGGTGCCAGTGCACTCTCTGGACTCACAGCACTGCATTCCCAGTGGTGCCAGTGCACTCTCTGGACTCACTGCAGTACATCCCCAATGGTGCCAGTGTACTCTCTGCACTCACTGCAGTGCATCCCCAGTGGTGCCAGTGCACTCTCTGGACTCACTGCACTGCATCCCCAGTTGTGCCAGTTCACTCTCTGGAGTCACTGTACTGCATCCCCAGTGGTGCCAGTGCACTCTCTGGACTCACTGCACTGCATCCCCAGTGGAGCCAGTGCACTCTCTGGACTCAATGCACTGCATCCCCAGTGGTGCCAGTGCACTCTCTGGAGTCACTGCAGTGCATCCCCAGTGGTGCCAGTGCACTCTCTGGACTCACTGTACTGCATCCACAGTGGCGCCAGTGCACTCTCTGGACTCACCGCACTGCATCCAGAGTGGTGCCTGTGCACTCTCTGGACTCACTGCAGTGCATCCCCAGTGGTGCCAGTGCACTCTCTGGACTCACTGCACTGCATCCCCAGTGGTGCCAGTGCACTCTCTGGACTCACTGCACTGCATCCCCAGTGGTGCCAGTGCACTCTCTGCACTCACTGCACTGCATCCCCAGTGGTGCCAGTGCACTCTCTGTAGTCATTGCGCTGCATCCCCAGTGGTACCAGTGCACTCTCTGGAAACCACTGCACTGCATCCCCAGTGGGGCCAGTGCACTCTCTGGAGTCATTTCAGTGCATCCCCAGCGGTGCCAATGCACTCTCTGGACTCACTGCACTGCATCCCCAAGGTGCCAGTGCACTCTCTGCACTCACTACACTGCATCCCCAGTGGTGCCTGTGCACTCTCTGGACTCACTGCAGTGCATCAACCAGTGGTGCCAGTGCACTCTCTGGACTCACAGCAGTGCATTCCCAGTGGTGCCAGTGCACTCTCTGGACTCACTGCACTGCATCCCCAGTGGTGCCAGTGCACTATCTGGACTCACTGCACTGCATCCCCAGTGCTGACAGTGCACTCTCTGGACTCACTGCACTGCATCCCCAGTGGTGCCAGTGCACTCTCTGGACTCACTGCAGTGCATCCCCAGTGGTGCCAGTGCACTCTCTGGACTCACTGCACTGCATCCCCAGTGGTGCCAGTGCACTCTCTGGAGTCTCTGCAGTGGATCCCCAGTGGTGCCAGTGCACTCTGTGGACTCACTGTACTGCATCCCCACTGGTGCCAGTGCACTCTCTGGACTCACTGCAGTACATCCCCAATGGTGCCAGTGTACTCTCTGCACTCACTGCAGTGCATCCCCAGTGGTGCCAGTGCACTCTCTGGAGTCACTGCAGTGCATCCCCAGTGGTGCCAGTTCACTCTCTGGAGTCACTGTACTGCATCCCCAGTGGTGCCAGTGCACTCTCTGGACTCACTGCAGTGCATCCCCGGTGGTGCCAGTGCACTCTGTGGACTAACTGAACTGCATCCCCAGTTGATCCAGTGCACTCTCTGGGCTCACCGCGCTGCATCCAGAGTGGTGCCAGTGCACTCTCTGGACTAACTGAACTGCATTCCCAATTAATCCAGTGCACTCTCTGGAGTCACTGCAGTGCATCCCCAGTGGTGCCAGTGCACTCTCTGGAGTCACTGCAGTGCATCCCCAGTGGTGCCAGTGCACTCTGTGGACTCACTGCACTGCATCCCCAGTGGTGCCAGTGCACTCTCTGGACTCACCGCACTGCATCCAGAGTGGTGCCAGTGCACTCTCTGGAGTCACTGCACTGCATCCCCAGTGGTGCCAGTGCACTCTCTGGACTCACTGCACTGCATCCCCAGTGGTGCCAGTGCACTCTCTGGAGTCACTGCAGTGCATCCCCTGTGGTGCCAGTGCACTCTCTGGAGTCACTGCACTGCATCCCCAGTGGTGCCAGTGCACTCTCTAGAGTCACTGCAGTGCATCCCCAGTGGTGCCAGTGCACTCTCTGGACTCACTGCACTGCATCCCCAGTGGTGCCAGTGCACTCTGTGGACTCACTGCACTGCATCCCCAGTGGTGCCAGTGCACTCTCTGCACTCACTGCACTGCATCCCCAGTGGTGCCAGTGTACTCTCTGGACTCACTGCACTGCATCCCCAGTGGAGCCAGTTCACTCTCTGGACTCACTGCACTGCATCCCCAGTGGTGCCAGTGCACTCTCTGGACTCACTGCAGTGCATCCCCAGTGGTGCCAGTGCACCCTCTGGACTCACTGCAGTGCATCCCCAGTGGTGCCAGTGCACTCTCTGGACTCACTGCACTGCATCCCCAGTGGTGCCAGTGCACTCTCTGGACTCACTGCAGTGCATCCCCAGTGGTGCCGGTGCACTCTCTGCACTCACTGCACTGCATCGCCAGTGGTGCCAGTGCACTCTCTGGACTCACTGCACTGCATCCCCAGTGGTGCCAGGGCACTCTCTGGACTCACAGCACTGCATCCCCAGTGGTGCCAGTGCACTCTCTGGACTCACTGCAGTGCATCCCCAGTGGTGCCAGTGCACTCTCTGGACTCACTGCACTGCATCCCCAGTGGTGCCAGTGCACTCTCTGGAGTCTCTGCAGTGCATCCCCAGTGGTGCCAGTGCACTCACTGGACTCACTGCACTGCATCCTCAGTGGTGCCAGTGCACTCTCTGGACTCACAGCACTGCATCCCCAGTGGTGCCATTGCACTCTCTGGACTCACTGCAGTACATCCCCAATGGTGCCAGTGTACTCTCTGCACTCACTGCAGTGCATCCCCAGTGGTGCCAGTGCACTCTGTGGACTCACTGCAGTGCATCCCCAGTGGTGCCAGTGCACTCACTGGAGTCACTGTACTGCATCCCCAGTGGTGCCAGTGCACTCTCTGGACTCACTGCACTGCATCCCCAGTGGTGCCAGTGCACTCTCTGGACTAACTGTACTGCATCCCCAATTGATCCAGTGCACTCTCTGGACTCACTGCACTGCATCCCCAGTGGTGCCAGTGCACTCTCAGGAGTCACTGCAGTGCATCCCCAGTGGTGCCAGTGCACTCTCTGGACTCACTGTACTGCATCCACAGTGGTGCCAGTGCACTCTCTGGACTCACCGCACTGCATCCAGAGTGGTGCCAGTGCACTCTCTGGACTCACTGCACTGCATTCCCAGTGGTGCCAGTGCACTCTCTGGACTCACTGCAGTGCATCCCCAGTGGTGGCAGTGCACTCTCTGGACTCACTGCACTGCATCCCCAGTGGTGCCAGTGCTCTCTCTGGACTCACTACACTGCATCCCCAGTGGTGCCAGTGCACTCTCTGGATTCACTGCAGTGCATCCCCAATGGTGCCAGTGCACTCTCTGGACTCACTGCAGTGCATCCCCAGTGGTGCCAGTGCACTCTCTGCACTCACTGCACTGCATCCCCAGTGGTGCCAGTGCACTCTCTAGAGTCACTGCAGTGCATCCCCAGTGGTGCCAGTGCACTCTCTGGACTCACTGCACTGCATCACCAGTGGTGCCAGTGCACTCTCTGGACTGACTGCACTGCATCCCCAAGGTGCCAGTGCACTCTGTGGACTCACTGCACTGCATCCCCAGTGGTGCCAGTGCACTCTCTGGACTCACCGCACTGCATCCCCAGTGGTGCCAGTGCACTCTCTGGACTCACTGCAGTGCATCCCCAGTGGTGCCAGTGCACTCTCTGGACTCACTGCAGTGCATCCCCAGTGGTGCCAGTGCACTCTATGTAGTCATTGCGCTGCATCCCCAGTGGTGCCAGTGCACTCTCTGGACTCACTGCACTGCATCCCCAGTGGTGCCAGTGCACTCTCTGGAGTCACTGCAGTGCATCCCCTGTGGTGCCAGTGCACTCTCTGGACTCACTGCACTGCATCCCCAGTGGTGCCAGTGCACTCTCTAGAGTCACTGCAGTGCATCCCCAGTGGTGCCAGTGCACTCTCTGGACTCACTGCACTGCATCCCCAGTGGTGCCAGTGCACTCTGTGGACGCACTGTACTGCATCCCCAGTGGTGCCAGTGCACTCTGTGGACTCACTGCACTGCATCCCCAGTGGTGCCAGTGCACTCTCTGGACTCACTGCACTGCATCCCCAGTGGTGCCAGTGTACTCTCTGGACTCACTGCACTGCATCCCCAGTGGAGCCAGTTCACTCTCTGGACTAACTGCACTGCATCCCCAGTGGTGCCAGTGCACTCTCTGGACTCACTGCACTGCATCCCCAGTGGTGCCAGTGCACCCTCTGGACTCACTGCACTGCATCCCCAGTGGTGCCAGTGCACTCTCTGGACTCACTGCACTGCATCCCCAGTGGTGCCAGTGCACTCTCTGCACTCACTGCACTGCATCCCCAGTGGTGCCAGTGTACTCTCTGGACTCACTGCAGTGCATCCCCAGTGGTGCCAGTGCACTCTCTGGAGTCAATGTACTGCATCCCCAGTGGTGCCAGTGCACTCTCTGGACTCACTGCACTGCATCCCCAGTGGTGTCAGTGCACTCTCTGGACTAACTGAACTGCATCCCCAATTGATCCAGTGCACTCTCTGGACTCACTGCACTGCATCCCCAGTGGTGCCAGTGCACTCTCTGGAGTCACTGCACTGCATCCCCAGTGGTGCCAGTGCACTCTGTGGACTCACTGTACTGCATCCACAGTGGTGCCAGTGCACTCTCTGGACTCACCGCACTGCATCCAGAGTGGTGCCAGTGCACTCTCTGGACTCACTGCACTGCATCACCAGTGGTGCCAGTGCACTCTCTGGACTCACTGCAGTGCATCCACAGTGGTGCCAGTGCACTCTCTGGACTCACTGCACTGCATCCCCAGTGGTGCCAGTGCACTCTCTAGAGTCACTGCAGTGCATCCCCAGTGGTGCCAGTGCACTCTCTGGACTCACTGCACTGCATCCCCAGTGGTGCCAGTGCACTCTCTGGAGTCACTGCAGTGCATCCCCAGTGGTGCCAGTGCACTCTGTGGACTCACTGCACTGCATCCCCAGTGGTGCCACTGCACTCTCTGGACTCACCGCACTGCATCCCCAGTGGTGCCAGTGCACTCTCTGGACTCACTGCACTGCATCCCCAGTGGTGTCAGTGCACTCTCTGGACTCACTGCAGTGCATCCCCAGTGGTGCCAGTGCACTCTCTGGACTCACTGCGCTGCATCCCCAGTGGTGCCAGTGCACTCTCTGGACTCACTGTACTGCATCCCCAGTGGTGCCAGTGCACTCTCTGGACTCACTGCAGTGCATCCCCAGTGGTGCCAGTGCACTCTCTGGACTCACTGCACTGCATCCCCAGTGGTGCCAGTGCACTCTCTGGAGTCACTGCAGTGCTTCCCCAGTGGTGCCAGTGCACTCTCTGGACTCACTGCTCTGCATCCCCAGTGGTGCCGGTGCACTCTCTAGAGTCACTGCAGTGCATTCCCAGTGGTGCCAGTGCACTCTCTGGAGTCTCTGCAGTGCATCCCCAGTGGTGCCAGTGCACTCTGTGGACTCACTGTACTGCATCCCCAGTGGTGCCAGTGCACTCTCTGGACTCACTGCACTGCATCCCCAGTGGTGCCAGTGTACTCTCTGCACTCACTGCAGTACATCCCCAGTGGTGCCAGTGCACTCTCTGGACTCACTGCAGTGCATCCCCAGTGGTGCCAGTTCACTCTCTGAAGTCACTGTAATGCATCCCCAGTGGTGCCAGTGCACTCTCTGGACTCACAGCAGTGCATCCCCAGTGGTGCCAGTGCACTCTCTGGACTCACTGCACTGCATCCCCAGTGGTGCCAGTGCACTCTCTGGACTCACTGCAGTTCATCCCCAGTGGTGCCAGTTCACTCTCTGAAGTCACTGTAATGCATCCCCAGTGGTGCCAGTGCACTCTCTGGACTCACTGCAGTGCATCCCCAATGGTGCCAGTGCACTCTCTGGACTCACTGTACTGCATCCCCAGTGGTTCCAGTGCACTCTCTGGACTCACTGCAGTGCATCCCCACTGGTGCCAGTGCACTCTCTGTAGTCATTGCGCTGCATCCCGAGTGGTGTCAGTGCACTCTCTGGACTCACTGCACTGCATCCCCAGTGGGGCCAGTGCACTCTCTGGAGTCATTTCAGTGCATCCCCAGTGGTGCCAGTGCACTCTATGGACTCACTGCAGTGCATCCCCAGTGGTGCCAGTGCACTCTCTGGACTCACTGCACTGCATCCCCAGTGGTGCCAATGCACTCTCTGGACTCACTGCACTGCATCCCCAAGGTGCCAGTGCACTCTCTGCACTCACTACACTGCATCCCCAGTGGTGCCAGTGCACTCTCTGGACTCACTGCAGTGCATCCCCAGTGGTGCCAGTGCACTCTCTGGACTCACTGCACTGCATCCCCAGTGGTGCCAGTGCACTCTCTGGACTCACTGCACTGCATCCCCAGTGGTGCCAGTGCACTCTCTGGACTCACTGCACTGCATCCCCAGTGGTGCCAGTGCACTCTCTGGACTCACTGCAGTGCATCCCCAGTGGTGCCAGTGCACTCTCTGGACTCACTGCACTGCATCCAGAGTGGTGCCAGTGCACTCTCTGGAGTCTCTGCAGTGCATCCCCAGTGGTGCCAGTGCACTCTCTGGAGTCACTGTACTGCTTCCCAGTGGTGCCAGTGCACTCTCTGGACTCACTGCAGTACATCCCCAATGGTGCCAGTGTACTCTCTGCACTCACTGCAGTGTATCCCCAGTGGTGCCAGTGCACTCTCTGGACTCACTGCAGTGCATCCCCAGTGGTGCCAGTTCACTCTCTGGAGTCACTGTACTGCATCCCCAGTGGTGCCAGTGCACTCTCTGGACTCACTGCACTGCATCCCCAGTGGTGCCAGTGCACTCTCTGGACTCACTGCAGTCCATCCCCAGTGGTGCCAGTGCACTCTCTGGACTCACAGCACTGCATCCCCAGTGGTGCCAGTGCACTCTCTGGAGTCACTGCAGTGCATCCCCAGTGGTGCCAGTGCACTCTGTGGACTCACTGTACTGCATCCACAGTGGTGCCAGTGCCCTCTCTGGACTCACCGCACTGCATCCAGAGTGGTGCCAGTGCACTCTCTGGACTCACTGCAGTGCATTCCCAGTGGTGCCAGTGCACTCTCTGCACTCATTGCACTGCATCCCCAGTGGTACCAGTACTCTCTCTGGACTCACTGCACTGCATCCCTTGTGGTGCCAGTGCTCTCTCTGTACTCACTGCACTGCATCCCCAGTGGTGCCAGTGCACTCTCTGGACTCACTGCACTGCATCACCAGTGGATCCAGTGCACTCTCTGGACTCACTGCAGTGCATCCAGAGTGGTGCCAGTGCACTCTCTGGACTCACTGCACTGCATCCCCAGTGTTGCCAGTGCACTCTCTAGAGTCACTGCAGTGCATCCCCAGTGCTGCCAGTGCACTCTCTGGACTCACTGCACTGCATCACCAGTGGTGCCAGTGCACTCTCTGGAGTCACTGCACTGCATCCCCAGTGGTGCCAGTGCACTCTGTGGACTCACTGCACTGCATCCCCAGTGGTGCCAGTGCACTCTCTGGACTCACCGAACTGCATCCCCAGTGGTGCCAGTGCACTCTCTGGACTCACTGCAGTGCATCCCCAGTGGTGCCAGTGCACTCTCTGGACTTACAGCACTGCATCCCCAGTGGTGCCAGTGCACTCTCTGGACTCACTGCGCTGCATCCCCAGTGGTGCCAGTGCACTCTCTGGACTCACTGTACTGCATCCCCAGTGGTGCCAGTGCACTCTCTGTAGTCATTGCGCTGCGTCCCCAGTGGTGCCAGTGCACTCTCTGGACTCACTGCACTGCATCCCCAGTGGTGCCAGTGCAATCTCTGGAGTCACTGCAGTGCTTCCCCAGTGGTGACAGTGCACTCTGTGGACTCACTGTACTGCATCCCCAGTGGTGCCAGTGCACTCTCTGGACTCACTGCACTGCATCCACAGTGGTGCCAGTGCACTCTCTGGACTCACTGCAGTACATCCCCAATGGTGCCAGTGTACTCTCTGCACTCACTGCAGTGCATCCCCAGTGGTGCCAGTGCACTCTCTGGAGTCACTGCAGTGCATCTCCAGTGGTGCCAGTGCACTCTGTGGACTCACTGTACTGCATCCACAGTGGCGCCAGTGCACTCTCTGGACTCACTGCACTGCATCCAGAGTGGTGCCAGTGCACTCTCTGGACTCACTGCACTGCATCCCCAGTGGTGCCAGTGCACTCTCTGGACTCACTGCACTGCATCCCCAGTGGTGCCAGTGCACTCTCTGGACTCACTGCACTGCATCCCCAGTGGTGCCAGTGCACTCTCTGGACTCACAGCACTGCATCCCCAGTGGTGCCAGTGCACTCTCTGTAGTCATTGCGCTGCATCCCCAGTGGTGCCAGTGCACTCTCTGGACTCACTGCACTGCATCCCCAGTGGGGCCAGTGCACTCTCTGGAGTCATTTCAGTGCATCCCCAGTGGTGCCAGTGCACTCTATGGACTCACTGCAGTGCATCCCCAGTGGTGCCAGTGCACTCTCTGGACTCACTGCAGTGCATCCCCAGTGGTGCCAATGCACTCTCTGGACTCACTGCACTGCATCCCCAAGGTGCCAGTGCACTCTCTCCACTCACTACACTGCATCCCCAGTGGTGCCAGTGCACCTTCTGGACTCACTGCAGTGCATCCCCAGTGGTGCCAGTGCACTCTCTGGACTCACTGCAGTGCATCCTCAGTGCTGACAGTGCACTCTCTGGACTCACTGCACTGCATCCCCAGTGGTGCCAGTGCACTCTCTGGACTCACTGCAGTGCATCCCCAGTGGTGCCAGTGCACTCTCTGGACTCTCTGCACTGCATCCCCAGTGGTGCCAGTGCACTCTCTGGCGTCTCTGCAGTGCATCCCCAGTGGTGCCAGTGCACTCTCTGGACTCACTGTACTTCATCCCCAGTGGTGCCAGTGCACTCTCTGGACTCACTGCAGTACATCCCCAATGGTGTCAGTGTACTCTCTGCACTCACTGCAGTGCATCCCCAGTGGTGCCAGTGCACTCTCTGGACTCACTGCAGTGCATCCCCAGTGGTGCCAGTTCACTCTCTGTAGTCACTGTACTGCATCCCCAGTGGTGCCAGTGCTCTCTCTGGACTCACTGCAATGCATCCCCAGAGGTGCCAGTGCACTCTCTGGACTCACTGCACTGCATCACCAGTGGATCAGGTGCACTCTCTAGACTCACTGCAGTGCATCCCCAGTGGTGCCAGTGCACTCTCTGGACTCACTGTACTGCATCCCCAGTGGTGCCAGTGCACTCTCTAGAGTCACTGCAGTGCATCCCCAGAGGTGCCAGTACACTCTCTCGACTCACTGCACAGCATCACCAGTGGTGCCAGTGCACTCTCTGGACTCACCGCACTGCATCCCCAGTGGTGCCAGTGCACTCTCTGGACTCACTGCAGTGCATCCCCAGTGGTGCCAGTGCACTCTCTGGACTCACTGCAGTGCATCCCCAGTGCTGCCAGTTCACTCTCTGGAGTCACTGTACTGCATCCCCAGTGGTGCCAGTGCACTCTCTGGACTCACTGCACTGCATCCCCAGTGGTGCCAGTGCACTCTCTGGACTAACTGAACTGCATCCCCAATTGATCCAGTGCACTCTCTGGACTCACTGCCCTGCATCCCCAGTGGTGCCAGTGCACTCTCTGGAGTCACTGCAGTGCATCCCCAGTGCTGCCAGTGCACTCTGTGGACTCACTGTACTGCATCCCCAGTGGCGCCAGTGCACTCTCTGGACTCACCGCACTGCATCCCCAGTGGTGCCAGTGCACTCTCTGTAGTCATTGCGCTGCATCACCAGTGGTACCAGTGCACTCTCTGGACTCACGGCAGTGCATCCCCAGTGGGGCCAGTGCACTCTCTGGAGTCATTTCAGTGCATCCCCAGTGGTGCCAGTGCACTCTATGGACTCACTGCAGTGCATCCCCAGTGGTGCCAGTGCACTCTCTGGACTCACTGCAGTGCATCCCCAGTGGTGCCAATGCACTCTCTGGACTCACTGCACTGCATCCCCAAGGTGCCAGTGCACTCTCTGCACTCCCTACACTGCATCCCCAGTGGTGTCAGTGCACTCTCTGGACTCACTGCAGTGCATCCCCAGTGGTGCCAGTGCACTCTCTGGACTCACAGCAGTGCATTCCCAGTGGTGCCAGTGCACTCTCTGGACTCACTGCACTGCATCCCCAGTGGTGTCAGTGCACTATCTGGACTCACTGCATGCATCCCCAGTGGTGCCAGTGCACTCTGTGGACTCACTGCACTGCATCCCCAGTGGTGCCAGTGCACTCTCTGCAGTCTCTGCAGTGCATCCCCAGTGGTGCCAGTGCACTCTGTGGACTCACTGTACTGCATCCCCAGTGGTTCCAGTGCACTCTCTGGACTCACTGCAGTACATCCCCAATGGTGCCAGTGTACTCTCTGCACTCACTGCAGTGCATCCCCAGTGGTGCCAGTGCACTCTCTGGACTCACTGCAGTGCATCCCCAGTGGTGCCAGTTCACTCTCTGGAGTCACTGTACTGCATCCCCAGTGGTGCCAGTGCACTCTCTGGACTCACTGCAGTGCATCCCCAGTGGTGCCAGTGCACTCTCTGGACTAACTGAACTGCATCCCCAATTGATCCAGTGCACTCTCTGGACTCACTGCACTGCATCCCCAGTGGTGCCAGTGCACTCTCTGGAGTCACTGCAGTGCATCCCCAGTGCTGCCAGTGCACTCTCTGGACTCACTGCACTGCATCACCAGTGGTGCCAGTGCACTCTCTGGAGTCACTGCAGTGCATCCCCAGTGGTGCCAGTGCACTCTGTGGACTCACTGTACTGCATCCACAGTGGTGCCAGTGCACTCTCTGGACTCACCGCACTGCATCCAGAGTGGTGCCAGTGCACTCTCTGGACTCACTGCACTGCATTCCCAGTGGTGCCAGTGCACTCTCTGGACTAACTGTACTGCATCCCCAATTGATCCAGTGCACTCTCTGGACTCACTGCAGTGCATCCCCAGTGGTGCCAGTGCACTCTCTGTAGTCATTGCGCTGCATCACCAGTGGTACCAGTGCTCTCTCTGGACTCACCGCACTGCATCCCCAGTGGTGCCAGTGCACTCTCTGGACTCACTGCACTGCATCACCAGTGGTGCCAGTGCACTCTCTGGACTCACTGCAGTGCATACCCAGTGGTGCCAGTGCACTCTCTGGACTCACTGCACTGCATCCCCAGTGGTGCCAGTGCACTCTCTAGAGTCACTGCAGTGCATCCCCAGTGGTGCCAGTGCACTCTCTGGACTCACTGCAGTGCATCCCCCGTGGTGCCAGTGCACTCTCTGGACTCACTGCAGTGCATCCCCAGTGGTGCCAGTGCACTCTCTGGACTCACTGCACTGCATCCCCAGTGGTGCCAGTGCACTCTATGTAGTCATTGCGCTGCATCCCCAGTGGTGCCAGTGCACTCTCTGGACTCACTGCATTGCATCCCCAGTGGTGCCAGTGCACTCTCTGGACTCACTGCAGTGCATCCCCAGTGGTGCCAGTGCACTCTCTGGACTCACAGCACTGCATCCCCAGTGGTGCCAGTGCACTCTCTGGACTCACAGCAGTGCATCACCAGTGGTGCCAGTGCACTCTCTGGACTCACTGCACTGCATCCCCAGTGGTGCCAGTGCACTCTCTGGAGTCTCTGCAGTGCATCCCCAGTGGTGCCAGTGCACTCTGTGGACTCACTGTACTGCATCCCCAGTGGTGCCAGTGCACTCTCTGGACTCACAGCACTGCATCCCCAGTGGTGCCATTGCACTCTCTGGACTCACTGCAGTAAATCCCCAATGGTGCCAGTGTACTCTCTGGACTCACTGCAGTGCATCCCCAGTGGTGCCAGTGCACTCTCTGGACTCACTGCAGTCCATCCCCAGTGGTGCCAGTGCACTCACTGGAGTCACTGTACAGCATCCCCAGTGGTGCCAGTGCACTCTCTGTAGTCATTGCGCTGCATCCCCAGTGGTGCCAGTGCACTCTCTGGACTCACTGCACTGCATCCCCAGTGGGGCCAGTGCACTCTCTGGAGTCATTTCAGTGCATCCCCAGTGGTGCCAGTGCACTCTATGGACTCACTGCAGTGCATCCCCAGTGGTGCCAGTGCACTCTCTGGACTCACTGCAGTGCATCCCCAGTGGTGCCAATGCACTCTCTGGACTCACTGCAGTGCATCCCCAAGGTGCCAGTGCACTCTCTGCATTCACTACACTGCATCCCCAGTGGTGCCAGTGCACTCTCTGGACTCACAGCAGTGCATTCGCAGTGGTGCCAGTGCACTCTCTGGACTCACTGCAGTGCATCCCCAGTGGTGCCAGTGCACTATCTGGACTCACTGCACTGCATCCCCAGTGGTGCCAGTGCACTCTCTGGACTCACTGCACTGCATACCAGTGGTGCCAGTGCACTCTCTGGACTCACTGCAGTGCATCCCCAGTGGTGCCAGTGCACTCTCTGGACTCACTGCACTGCATCCCCAGTGGTGCCAGTGCACTCTGTGGACTCACTGTACTGCATCCCCAGTGGTGCCAGTGCACTCTCTGGACTCACTGCAGTACATCACCAATGGTGCCAGTGTATTCTCTGCACTCACTGCAGTGCATCCCCAGTGGTGCCAGTGCACTCTCTGGAGTCTCTGCAGTGCATCCCTAGTGGTGCCAGTGCACTCTCTGGACTCACTGCACTGCATGCCCAGTGGTGCCAGTGCACTCTCTGCACTCACTGCAGTGCATCCCCAGTGGTGGCAGTGCACTCTCTGGACTCACTGCAGTGCATCCCCCGTGGTGCCAGTGCACTCTCTGGACTCACTGCACTGCATCCCCAGTGGTGCCAGTGCACTCTGTGGACTCACTGTACGGCATCCCCAGTGGTGCCAGTGCACTCTCTGGACTCACTGTACTGCATCCCCAGTGGTGCCAGTGCACTCTCTGGACTCACTGCAGTGCATCCCCAGTGGTGCCAGTGCACTCTCTGGACTCACTGCACTGCATCCCCAGTGGTGCCAGTGCTCTCTCTGGACTCACTGCACTGCATCCCCAGTGGTGCCAGTGCACTCTCTGGACTCACTGCACTGCATCACCAGTGGATCCAGTGCACTCTCTGGACTCACTGCAGTGCATCCCCAGTGGTGCCAGTGCACTCTCTGGACTCACTGCACTGCATCCCCAGTGGTGCCAGTGCACTCTATAGAGTCACTGCAGTGCATCCCCAGTGGTGCCAGTGCACTCTCTGGACTCACTGCACTGCATCAGCAGTGGTGCCAGTGCACTCTCTGGAGTAACTGCACTGCATCCCCAGTGGTGCCAGTGCGCTCTCTGGACTCACTGCACTGCATCCCCAGTGGTGCCAGTGCGCTCTCTGGACTCACCGCACTGCATCCCCAGTGGTGCCAGTGCACTCTCTGGACTCACTGCAGTGCATCCTCAGTGGTGCCAGTGCACTCTCTGGACTCACTGCACTGCATCCCCAGTGGTGCCAGTGCACTCTCTGGACTTACAGCACTGCATCCCCAGTGGTGCCAGTGCACTCTCTGGACTCACTGCGCTGCATCCCCAGTGGTGCCAGTGCACTCTCTAGACTCACTGTACTGCATCCCCAGTGGTGCCAGTGCACTCTCTGGAGTCACTGCAGTGCATCCCCAGTGGTGCCAGTGCACTCTCTGGAGTCACTGCAGTGCTTCCCCAGTGGTGCCAGTGCACTCTCTGGACTCACTGCACTGCATCCCCAGTGGTGCCGGTGCACTCTCTAGACTCACTGCAGTGCATCCCCAGTGGTGCCAGTGCACTCTCTGGACTCACTGCACTGCATCACCAGTGGATCAGGTGCACTCTCTAGACTCACTGCAGTGCATCCCCAGTGGTGCCAGTGCACTCTCTGGACTCACTGTACTGCATCCCCAGTGGTGCCAGTGCACTCTCTAGAGTCACTGCAGTGCATCCCCATAGGTGCCAGTACACTCTCTCGACTCACTGCACAGCATCACCAGTGGTGCCAGTGCACTCTCTGGACTCACCGCACTGCATCCCCAGTGGTGCCAGTGCACTCTCTGGACTCACTGCAGTGCATCCCCAGTGGTGCCAGTGCACTCTCTGGACTCACTGCAGTGCATCCCCAGTGCTGCCAGTTCACTCTCTGGAGTCACTGTACTGCATCCCCAGTGGTGCCAGTGCACTCTCTGGACTCACTGCACTGCATCCCCAGTGGTGCCAGTGCACTCTCTGGACTAACTGAACTGCATCCCCAATTGATCCAGTGCACTCTCTGGACTCACTGCCCTGCATCCCCAGTGGTGCCAGTGCACTCTCTGGAGTCACTGCAGTGCATCCCCAGTGCTGCCAGTGCACTCTGTGGACTCACTGTACTGCATCCCCAGTGGCGCCAGTGCACTCTCTGGACTCACCGCACTGCATCCCCAGTGGTGCCAGTGCACTCTCTGTAGTCATTGCGCTGCATCACCAGTGGTACCAGTGCACTCTCTGGACTCACTGCAGTGCATCCCCAGTGGGGCCAGTGCACTCTCTGGAGTCATTTCAGTGCATCCCCAGTGGTGCCAGTGCACTCTATGGACTCACTGCAGTGCATCCCCAGTGGTGCCAGTGCACTCTCTGGACTCACTGCAGTGCATCCCCAGTGGTGCCAATGCACTCTCTGGACTCACTGCATTGCATCCCCAAGGTGCCCGTGCACTCTCTGCACTCACTACACTGCATCCCCAGTGGTGTCAGTGCACTCTCTGGACTCACTGCAGTGCATCCCCAGTGGTGCCAGTGCACTCTCTGGACTCACAGCAGTGCATTCCCAGTGGTGCCAGTGCACTCTCTGGACTCACTGCACTGCATCCCCAGTGGTGCCAGTGCACTATCTGGACTCACTGCACTGCATCCCCAGTGGTGCCAGTGCACTCTGTGGACTCACTGCACTGCATCCCCAGTGGTGCCAGTGCACTCTCTGCAGTCTCTGCAGTGCATCCCCAGTGGTGCCAGTGCACTCTGTGGACTCACTGTACTGCATCCCCAGTGGTTCCAGTGCACTCTCTGGACTCACTGCAGTACATCCCCAATGGTGCCAGTGTACTCTCTGCACTCACTGCAGTGCATCCCCAGTGGTGCCAGTGCACTCTCTGGACTCACTGCAGTGCATCCCCAGTGGTGCCAGTTCACTCTCTGGAGTCACTGTACTGCATCCCCAGTGGTGCCAGTGCACTCTCTGGACTCACTGCAGTGCATCCCCAGTGGTGCCAGTGCACTCTCTTGACTAACTGAACTGCATCCCCAATTGATCCAGTGCACTCTCTGGACTCACTGCACTGCATCCCCAGTGGTGCCAGTGCACTCTCTGGAGTCACTGCAGTGCATCCCCAGTGCTGCCAGTGCACTCTCTGGACTCACTGCACTGCATCACCAGTGGTGCCAGTGCACTCTCTGGAGTCACTGCAGTGCATCCCCAGTGGTGCCAGTGCACTCTGTGGACTCACTGTACTGCATCCACAGTGGTGCCAGTGCACTCTCTGGACTCACCGCACTGCATCCAGAGTGGTGCCAGTGCACTCTCTGGACTCACTGCACTGCATTCCCAGTGGTGCCAGTGCACTCTCTGGACTAACTGTACTGCATCCCCAATTGATCCAGTGCACTCTCTGGACTCACTGCAGTGCATCCCCAGTGGTGCCAGTGCACTCTCTGGAGTCACTGCAGTGCATCCCCAGTGCTGCCAGTGCACTCTCTGGACTCACTGCACTGCATCACCAGTGGTGCCAGTGCACTCTCTGGAGTCACTGCAGTGCATCCCCAGTGGTGCCAGTGCACTCTGTGGACTCACTGTACTGCATCCACAGTGGTGCCAGTGCACTCTCTGGACTCACTGCACTGCATTCCCAGTGGTGCCAGTGCACTCTCTGGACTAACTGTACTGCATCCCCAATTGATCCAGTGCACTCTCTGGACTCACTGCAGTGCATCCCCAGTGGTGCCAGTGCACTCTCTGTAGTCATTGCGCTGCATCACCAGTGGTACCAGTGCTCTCTCTGGACTCACTGCACTGCATCCCCAGTGGTGCCAGTGCACTCTCTGGACTCACTGCACTGCATCACCAGTGGTGCCAGTGCACTCTCTGGACTCACTGCAGTGCATCCCCAGTGGTGCCAGTGCACTCTCTGGACTCACTGCACTGCATCCCCAGTGGTGCCAGTGCACTCTCTAGAGTCACTGCAGTGCATCCCCAGTGGTGCCAGTGCACTCTCTGGACTCACTGCAGTGCATCCCCCGTGGTGCCAGTGCACTCTCTGGACTCACTGCACTGCATCCCCAGTGGTGCCAGTGCACTCTATGTAGTCATTGCGCTGCATCCCCAGTGGTGCCAGTGCACTCTCTGGACTCACTGCATTGCATCCCCAGTGGTGCCAGTGCACTCTCTGGACTCACTGCAGTGCATCCCCAGTGGTGCCAGTGCACTCTCTGGACTCACAGCACTGCATCCCCAGTGGTGCCAGTGCACTCTCTGCACTCACTGCACTGCATCCCCAGTGGTGCCAGTGCACTCTCTGGACTCACTGCACTGCATCCCCAGTGGTGCCAGTGCACTCTCTGGAGTCTCTGCAGTGCATCCCCAGTGGTGCCAGTGCACTCTGTGGACTCACTGTACTGCATCCCCAGTGGTGCCAGTGCACTCTCTGGACTCACAGCAGTGCATCCCCAGTGGTGCCATTGCACTCTCTGGACTCACTGCAGTAAATCCCCAATGGTGCCAGTGTACTCTCTGCACTCACTGCAGTGCATCCCCAGTGGTGCCAGTGCACTCTCTGGACTCACTGCAGTCCATCCCCAGTGGTGCCAGTGCACTCACTGGAGTCACTGTACAGCATCCCCAGTGGTGCCAGTGCACTCTCTGTAGTCATTGCGCTGCATCCCCAGTGGTGCCAGTGCACTCTCTGGACTCACTGCAGTGCATCCCCAGTGGTGCCAGTGCACTCTCTGGAGTCATTTCAGTGCATCCCCAGTGGTGCCAGTGCACTCTATGGACTTACTGCAGTGCATCCCCAGTGGTGCCAGTGCACTCTCTGGACTCACTGCAGTGCATCCCCAGTGGTGCCAATGCACTCTCTGGACTCACTGCAGTGCATCCCCAAGGGGCCAGTGCACTCTCTGCATTCACTACACTGCATCCCCAGTGGTGCCAGTGCACTCTCTGGACTCACAGCAGTGCATTCCCAGTGGTGCCAGTGCACTCTCTGGACTCACTGCACTGCATCCCCAGTGGTGCCAGTGCACTATCTGGACTCACTGCACTGCATCCCCAGTGGTGCCAGTGCACTCTCTGGACTCACTGCACTGCATACCAGTGGTGCCAGTGCACTCTCTGGACTCACTGCAGTGCATCCCCAGTGGTGCCAGTGCACTCTCTGGACTCACTGCACTGCATCCCCAGTGGTGCCAGTGCACTCTGTGGACTCACTGTACTGCATCCCCAGTGGTGCCAGTGCACTCTCTGGACTCACTGCAGTACATCACCAATGGTGCCAGTGTATTCTCTGCACTCACTGCAGTGCATCCCCAGTGGTGCCAGTGCACTCTCTGGAGTCTCTGCAGTGCATCCCTAGTGGTGCCAGTGCACTCTCTGGAGTCACTGTACTGCATCCCCAGTGGTGCCAGTGCACTCTCTGGACTCACTGCACTGCATGCCCAGTGGTGCCAGTGCACTCTCTGCACTCACTGCAGTCCATCCCCAGTGGTGCCAGTGCACTCTCTGGACTCACAGCACTGCATCCCCAGTGGTGCCAGTGCACTCTCTGGACTCACTGCACTGCATCCCCAGTGGTGCCAGTGCACTCTGTGGACTCACTGTACGGCATCCACAGTGGTGCCAGTGCACTCTCTGGACTCACCGCACTGCATCCCCAGTGGTGCCAGTGCACTCTCTGGACTCACTGCAGTGCATCCCCAGTGGTGCCAGTGCACTCTCTGGACTCACTGCACTGCATCCCCAGTGGTGCCAGTGCACTCTCTGGACTCACTGCACTGCATCCCCAGTGGTGCCAGTGCACTCTGTGGACTCACTGTACGGCATCCCCAGTGGTGCCAGTGCACTCTCTGGACTCACTGTACTGCATCCCCAGTGGTGCCAGTGCACTCTGTGGACTCACTGTACGGCATCCCCAGTGGTGCCAGTGCACTCTCTGGACTCACTGTACTGCATCCCCAGTGGTGCCAGTGCACTCTCTGGACTCACTGCAGTGCATCCCCAGTGGTGCCAGTGCACTCTCTGGACTCACTGCACTGCATCCCCAGTGGTGCCAGTGCTCTCTCTGGACTCACTGCACTGCATCCCCAGTGGTGCCAGTGCACTCTCTGGACTCACTGCACTGCATCACCAGTGGATCCAGTGCACTCTCTGGACTCACTGCAGTGCATCCCCAGTGGTGCCAGTGCACTCTCTGGACTCACTGCACTGCATCCCCAGTGGTGCCAGTGCACTCTATAGAGTCACTGCAGTGCATCCCCAGTGGTGCCAGTGCACTCTCTGGACTCACTGCACTGCATCAGCAGTGGTGCCAGTGCACTCTCTGGAGTAACTGCACTGCATCCCCAGTGGTGCCAGTGCGCTCTCTGGACTCACTGCACTGCATCCCCAGTGGTGCCAGTGCGCTCTCTGGACTCACCGCACTGCATCCCCAGTGGTGCCAGTGCACTCTCTGGACTCACTGCAGTGCATCCTCAGTGGTGCCAGTGCACTCTCTGGACTCACTGCACTGCATCCCCAGTGGTGCCAGTGCACTCTCTGGACTTACAGCACTGCATCCCCAGTGGTGCCAGTGCACTCTCTGGACTCACTGCGCTGCATCCCCAGTGGTGCCAGTGCACTCTCTAGACTCACTGTACTGCATCCCCAGTGGTGCCAGTGCACTCTCTGTAGTCATTGCGCTGCATCCCCAGTGGTGCCAGTGCACTCTCTGGAGTCACTGCAGTGCATCCCCAGTGGTGCCAGTGCACTCTCTGGAGTCACTGCAGTGCTTCCCCAGTGGTGCCAGTGCACTCTCTGGACTCACTGCACTGCATCCCCAGTGGTGCCGGTGCACTCTCTAGACTCACTGCAGTGCATCCCCAGTGGTGCCAGTGCACTCTCTGGACTCACTGCACTGCATCACCAGTGGATCAGGTGCACTCTCTAGACTCACTGCAGTGCATCCCCAGTGGTGCCAGTGCACTCTCTGGACTCACTGTACTGCATCCCCAGTGGTGCCAGTGCACTCTCTAGAGTCACTGCAGTGCATCCCCATAGGTGCCAGTACACTCTCTCGACTCACTGCACAGCATCACCAGTGGTGCCAGTGCACTCTCTGGACTCACCGCACTGCATCCCCAGTGGTGCCAGTGCACTCTCTGGACTCACTGCAGTGCATCCCCAGTGGTGCCAGTGCACTCTCTGGACTCACTGCAGTGCATCCCCAGTGCTGCCAGTTCACTCTCTGGAGTCACTGTACTGCATCCCCAGTGGTGCCAGTGCACTCTCTGGACTCACTGCACTGCATCCCCAGTGGTGCCAGTGCACTCTCTGGACTAACTGAACTGCATCCCCAATTGATCCAGTGCACTCTCTGGACTCACTGCCCTGCATCCCCAGTGGTGCCAGTGCACTCTCTGGAGTCACTGCAGTGCATCCCCAGTGCTGCCAGTGCACTCTGTGGACTCACTGTACTGCATCCCCAGTGGCGCCAGTGCACTCTCTGGACTCACCGCACTGCATCCCCAGTGGTGCCAGTGCACTCTCTGTAGTCATTGCGCTGCATCACCAGTGGTACCAGTGCACTCTCTGGACTCACTGCAGTGCATCCCCAGTGGGGCCAGTGCACTCTCTGGAGTCATTTCAGTGCATCCCCAGTGGTGCCAGTGCACTCTATGGACTCACTGCAGTGCATCCCCAGTGGTGCCAGTGCACTCTCTGGACTCACTGCAGTGCATCCCCAGTGGTGCCAATGCACTCTCTGGACTCACTGCATTGCATCCCCAAGGTGCCAGTGCACTCTCTGCACTCCCTACACTGCATCCCCAGTGGTGTCAGTGCACTCTCTGGACTCACTGCAGTGCATCCCCAGTGGTGCCAGTGCACTCTCTGGACTCACAGCAGTGCATTCCCAGTGGTGCCAGTGCACTCTCTGGACTCACTGCACTGCATCCCCAGTGGTGCCAGTGCACTCTCTGGAGTCACTGCAGTGCTTCCCCAGTGGTGCCAGTGCACTCTCTGGACTCACTGCACTGCATCCCCAGTGGTGCCGGTGCACTCTCTAGACTCACTGCAGTGCATCCCCAGTGGTGCCAGTGCACTCTCTGGACTCACTGCACTGCATCACCAGTGGATCAGGTGCACTCTCTAGACTCACTGCAGTGCATCCCCAGTGGTGCCAGTGCACTCTCTGGACTCACTGTACTGCATCCCCAGTGGTGCCAGTGCACTCTCTAGAGTCACTGCAGTGCATCCCCATAGGTGCCAGTACACTCTCTCGACTCACTGCACAGCATCACCAGTGGTGCCAGTGCACTCTCTGGACTCACCGCACTGCATCCCCAGTGGTGCCACTGCACTCTCTGGACTCACTGCACTGCATCCCCAGTGGTGCCAGTGCACTCTCTGGACTCACTGCAGTGCATCCCCAGTGCTGCCAGTTCACTCTCTGGAGTCACTGTACTGCATCCCCAGTGGTGCCAGTGCACTCTCTGGACTCACTGCACTGCATCCCCAGTGGTGCCAGTGCACTCTCTGGACTAACTGAACTGCATCCCCAATTGATCCAGTGCACTCTCTGGACTCACTGCCCTGCATCCCCAGTGGTGCCAGTGCACTCTCTGGAGTCACTGCAGTGCATCCCCAGTGCTGCCAGTGCACTCTGTGGACTCACTGTACTGCATCCCCAGTGGCGCCAGTGCACTCTCTGGACTCACCGCACTGCATCCCCAGTGGTGCCAGTGCACTCTCTGTAGTCATTGCGCTGCATCACCAGTGGTACCAGTGCACTCTCTGGACTCACTGCAGTGCATCCCCAGTGGGGCCAGTGCACTCTCTGGAGTCATTTCAGTGCATCCCCAGTGGTGCCAGTGCACTCTATGGACTCACTGCAGTGCATCCCCAGTGGTGCCAGTGCACTCTCTGGACTCACTGCAGTGCATCCCCAGTGGTGCCAATGCACTCTCTGGACTCACTGCATTGCATCCCCAAGGTGCCAGTGCACTCTCTGCACTCCCTACACTGCATCCCCAGTGGTGTCAGTGCACTCTCTGGACTCACTGCAGTGCATCCCCAGTGGTGCCAGTGCACTCTCTGGACTCACAGCAGTGCATTCCCAGTGGTGCCAGTGCACTCTCTGGACTCACTGCACTGCATCCCCAGTGGTGCCAGTGCACTATCTGGACTCACTGCACTGCATCCCCAGTGGTGCCAGTGCACTCTGTGGACTCACTGCACTGCATCCCCAGTGGTGCCAGTGCACTCTCTGCAGTCTCTGCAGTGCATCCCCAGTGGTGCCAGTGCACTCTGTGGACTCACTGTACTGCATCCCCAGTGGTTCCAGTGCACTCTCTGGACTCACTGCAGTACATCCCCAATGGTGCCAGTGTACTCTCTGCACTCACTGCAGTGCATCCCCAGTGGTGCCAGTGCACTCTCTGGACTCACTGCACTGCATCCCCAGTGGTGCCAGTTCACTCTCTGGAGTCACTGTACTGCATCCCCAGTGGTGCCAGTGCACTCTCTGGACTCACTGCAGTGCATCCCCAGTGGTGCCAGTGCACTCTCTTGACTAACTGAACTGCATCCCCAATTGATCCAGTGCACTCTCTGGACTCACTGCACTGCATCCCCAGTGGTGCCAGTGCACTCTCTGGAGTCACTGCAGTGCATCCCCAGTGCTGCCAGTGCACTCTCTAGAGTCACTGCACTGCATCACCAGTGGTGCCAGTGCACTCTCTGGAGTCACTGCAGTGCATCCCCAGTGGTGCCAGTGCACTCTGTGGACTCACTGTACTGCATCCACAGTGGTGCCAGTGCACTCTCTGGACTCACCGCACTGCATCCAGAGTGGTGCCAGTGCACTCTCTGGACTCACTGCACTGCATTCCCAGTGGTGCCACTGCACTCTCTGGACTAACTGTACTGCATCCCCAATTGATCCAGTGCACTCTCTGGACTCACTGCAGTGCATCCCCAGTGGTGCCAGTGCACTCTCTGGAGTCACTGCAGTGCATCCCCAGTGCTGCCAGTGCACTCTCTGGACTCACTGCACTGCATCACCAGTGGTGCCAGTGCACTCTCTGGAGTCACTGCAGTGCATCCCCAGTGGTGCCAGTGCACTCTGTGGACTCACTGTACTGCATCCACAGTGGTGCCAGTGCACTCTCTGGACTCACCGCACTGCATCCAGAGTGGTGCCAGTGCACTCTCTGGACTCACTGCACTGCATTCCCAGTGGTGCCAGTGCACTCTCTGGACTAACTGTACTGCATCCCCAATTGATCCAGTGCACTCTGTGGACTCACTGCACTGCATCCCCAGTGGTGCCAGTGCACTCTCTGGACTCACTGCACTGCATCACCAGTGGTGCCAGTGCACTCTCTGGACTCACTGCAGTGCATCCCCAGTGGTGCCAGTGCACTCTCTGGACTCACTGCACTGCATCCCCAGTGGTGCCAGTGCACTCTCTAGAGTCACTGCAGTGCATCCCCAGTGGTGCCAGTGCACTCTCTGGACTCACTGCAGTGCATCCCCCGTGGTGCCAGTGCACTCTCTGGACTCACTGCACTGCATCCCCAGTGGTGCCAGTGCACTCTATGTAGTCATAGGGCTGCATCCCCAGTGGTGCCAGTGCACTCTCTGGACTCACTGCATTGCATCCCCAGTGGTGCCAGTGCACTCTCTGGACTCACTGCAGTGCATCCCCAGTGGTGCCAGTGCACTCTCTGGACTCACAGCACTGCATCCCCAGTGGTGCCAGTGCACTCTCTGGACTCACAGCAGTGCATCCCCAGTGGTGCCAGTGCACTCTCTGGACTCACTGCACTGCATCCCCAGTGGTGCCAGTGCACTCTCTGGAGTCTCTGCAGTGCATCCCCAGTGGTGCCAGTGCACTCTGTGGACTCACTGTACTGCATCCCCAGTGGTGCCAGTGCACTCTCTGGACTCACAGCACTGCATCCCCAGTGGTGCCATTGCACTCTCTGGACTCACTGCAGTAAATCCCCAATGGTGCCAGTGTACTCTCTGCACTCACTGCAGTGCATCCCCAGTGGTGCCAGTGCACTCTCTGGACTCACTGCAGTCCATCCCCAGTGGTGCCAGTGCACTCACTGGAGTCACTGTACAGCATCCCCAGTGGTGCCAGTGCACTCTCTGTAGTCATTGCGCTGCATCCCCAGTGGTGCCAGTGCACTCTCTGGACTCACTGCACTGCATCCCCAGTGGGGCCAGTGCACTCTCTGGAGTCATTTCAGTGCATCCCCAGTGGTGCCAGTGCACTCTATGGACTTACTGCAGTGCATCCCCAGTGGTGCCAGTGCACTCTCTGGACTCACTGCAGTGCATCCCCAGTGGTGCCAATGCACTCTCTGGACTCACTGCAGTGCATCCCCAAGGGGCCAGTGCACTCTCTGCATTCACTACACTGCATCCCCAGTGGTGCCAGTGCACTCTCTGGACTCACAGCAGTGCATTCCCAGTGGTGCCAGTGCACTCTCTGGACTCACTGCACTGCATCCCCAGTGGTGCCAGTGCACTATCTGGACTCACTGCACTGCATCCCCAGTGGTGCCAGTGCACTCTCTGGACTCACTGCACTGCATACCAGTGGTGCCAGTGCACTCTCTGGACTCACTGCAGTGCATCCCCAGTGGTGCCAGTGCACTCTCTGGACTCACTGCACTGCATCCCCAGTGGTGCCAGTGCACTCTGTGGACTCACTGTACTGCATCCCCAGTGGTGCCAGTGCACTCTCTGGACTCACTGCAGTACATCACCAATGGTGCCAGTGTATTCTCTGCACTCACTGCAGTGCATCCCCAGTGGTGCCAGTGCACTCTCTGGAGTCTCTGCAGTGCATCCCTAGTGGTGCCAGTGCACTCTCTGGAGTCACTGTACTGCATCCCCAGTGGTGCCAGTGCACTCTCTGGACTCACAGCACTGCATCCCCAGTGGTGCCAGTGCACTCTCTGGACTCACTGCACTGCATCCCCAGTGGTGCCAGTGCACTCTGTGGACTCACTGTACGGCATCCACAGTGGTGCCAGTGCACTCTCTGGACTCACCGCACTGCATCCCCAGTGGTGCCAGTGCACTCTCTGGACTCACTGCACTGCATCCCCAGTGGTGCCAGTGCACTCTCTGGACTCACTGCACTGCATCCCCAGTGGTGCCAGTGCTCTCTCTGGACTCACTGCACTGCATCCCCAGTGGTGCCAGTGCACTCTCTGGACTCACTGCACTGCATCACCAGTGGATCCAGTGCACTCTCTGGACTCACTGCAGTGCATCCCCAGTGGTGCCAGTGCACTCTGTGGACTCACTGCACTGCATCCCCAGTGGTGCCAGTGCACTCTATAGAGTCACTGCAGTGCATCCCCAGTGGTGCCAGTGCACTCTCTGCACTCACTGCACTGCATCAGCAGTGGTGCCAGTGCACTCTCTGGAGTAACTGCACTGCATCCCCAGTGGTGCCAGTGCGCTCTCTGGACTCACTGCACTGCATCCCCAGTGGTGCCAGTGCGCTCTCAGGACTCACCGCACTGCATCCCCAGTGGTGCCAGTGCACTCTCTGGACTCACTGCAGTGCATCCCCAGTGGTGCCAGTGCACTCTCTGGACTCACTGCACTGCATCCCCAGTGGTGCCAGTGCACTCTCTGGACTTACAGCACTGCATCCCCAGTGGTGCCAGTGCACTCTCTGGACTCACTGCGCTGCATCCCCAGTGGTGCCAGTGCACTCTCTGGACTCACTGTACTGCATCCCCAGTGGTGCCAGTGCACTCTCTGTAGTCATTGCGCTGCATCCCCAGTGGTGCCAGTGCACTCTCTGGAGTCACTGCAGTGCATCCCCAGTGGTGCCAGTGCACTCTCTGGAGTCACTGCAGTGCTTCCCCAGTGGTGCCAGTGCACTCTCTGGACTCACTGCAGTGCATCCCCAGTGGTGCCAGTGCACTCTCTGGACTCACTGCAGTGCATCCCCAGTGGTGCCAGTGCACTCTCTGGAGTCTCTGCAGTGCATCCCCAGTGGTGCCAGTGCACTCTCTGGACTCACTGTACTGCATCCCCAGTGGTGCAGTGCACTCTCTGGACTCACTGCACTGCATCCCCAGTGGTGCCAGTGCACTCTCTGGACTCACTGCAGTACATCCCCAATGGTGCCAGTGTACTCTCTGCACTCACTGCAGTGCATCCCCAGTGGTGCCAGTGCACTCTCTGGACTCACAGCAGTGCATCCCCAGTGGTGCCAGTGCACTCTGTGGAGTCACTGTACTGCATCCCCAGTGGTGCTAGTGCACTCTCTGGACTCACTGCACTGCATCCCCAGTGGTGCCAGTGCACTCTCCGGACTAACTGAACTGCATCCCCAATTGATCCAGTGCACTCTCTGGACTCACTGCACTGCATCCCCAGTGGTGCCAGTGCACTCTCTGGAGTCACTGCAGTGCATCCCCAGTGCTGCCAGTGCACTCTGTGGACTCACTGTACTGAATCCCCAGTGGCGCCAGTGCACTCTCTGGACTCACCGCACTGCATCCCCAGTGGTGCCAGTGCACTCTCTGGACTCACTGCAGTGCATTCCCAGTGGTGCCAGTGCACTCTCTGGAGTCACTGCACTGCATCCCCAGTGGTGCCAGTGCACTCTCTGGACTCACTGCACTGCATCCACAGTGGTGCCAGTGCACTCTATGTAGTCATTGCGCTGCATCCCCAGTGGTGCCAGTGCACTCTCTGGACTCACTGCACTGCATCCCCAGTGGTGCCAGTGCACTCTCTGGAGTCACTGCAGTGCATCCCCAGTGGTGCCAGTGCACTCTCTAGAGTCACTGCAGTGCATCCCCAGTGGTGCCAGTGCACTCTCTGGACTCACTGCACTGCATCCCCAGTGGTGCCAGTGCACTCTGTGGACGCACTGTACTGCATCACCAGTGGTGCCAGTGCACTCTGTGGACTCACTGCAACGCATCCCCAGTGGTGCCAGTGCACTCTCTGCACTCACTGCACTGCATCCCCAGTGGTGCCAGTACACTCTCTGGACTCACTGCACTGCATCCCCAGTGGAGCCAGTTCACTCTCTGGAGTCACTGTACTGCATCCCCAGTGGTGCCAGTGCAGTCTCTGGACTCACTGCAGTGCATCCCCAGTGGTGCCAGTGCACCCTCTGGACTCACTGCAGTGCATCCCCAGTGGTGCCAGTGCACTCTCTGGACTCACTGCACTGCATCCCCAGTGGTGCCAGTGCACTCTCTGCACTCACTGCACTGCATCCCCAGTGGTGCCACTGCACTCTCTGGACTCACTTCACTGCATCCCCAGTGGTGCCAGTGCACTCTCTGGACTCACTGCACTGCATCCCCAGTGGTGCCAGTGCACTCTCTGGACTCACTGCACTGCATCCCCAGTGGTGCCAGTGCACTCTCTGCACTCACTGCACTGCATCCCCAGTGGTGCCAGTGCACTCTCTGGACTCACTGCACTGCATCCCCAGTGGTGCCAGTGCACTCTCTGGACTCACAGCACTGCATCCCCAGTGGTGCCAGTGCACTCTCTGGACTCACTGCACTGCATCCCAAGTGGTGCCAGTGCACTCTCTGGACTCACTGCACTGCATCCCCAGTGGTGCCAGTGCACTCTCTGGAGTCTCTGCAGTGCATCCCCAGTGGTGCCAGTGCACTCTGTGGACTCACTGTACTGCATCCTCAGTGGTGCCAGTGCACTCTCTGGACTCACAGCACTGCATCCCCAGTGGTGCCATTGCACTCTCTGGACTCACTGCAGTACATCCCCAATGGTGCCAGTGTACTCTCTGCACTCCCTGCACTGCATCCCCAGTGGTGCCAGTGTACTCTCTGGACTCACTGCAGTGCATCCCCAGTGGTGCCAGTGCACTCACTGGAGTCACTGTACTGCATCCCCAGTGGTGCCAGTGCACTCTCTGGACTCACTGCACTGCATCCCCAGTGGTGCCAGTGCACTCTCTGGAGTCACTGCAGTGCATCCCCAGTGGTGCCAGTGCACTCTGTGGACTCACTGTACTGCATCCACAGTGGTGCCAGTGCACTCTCTGGACTCACCGCACTGCATCCAGAGTGGTGCCAGTGCACTCTCTGGACTCACTGCACTGCATCAGCAGTGGTGCCAGTGCACTCTCTGGACTCACTGCACTGCATCCCCAGTGGTGCCAGTGCACTCTCTAGAGTCACTGCAGTGCATCCCCAGTGGTGCCAGTGCACTCTCTGGACTCACTGCACTGCATCCCCAGTGGTGCCAGTGCACTCTCTGGAGTCACTGCAGTGCATCCCCAGTGGTGCCAGTGCACTCTGTGGACTCACTGCACTGCATCCCCAGTGGTGCCACTGCACTCTCTGGACTCACCGCACTGCATCCCCAGTGGTGCCAGTGCACTCTCTGGACTCACTGCAGTGCATCCCCAGTGGTGCCAGTGCACTCTCTGGACTCACTGCACTGCATCCCCAGTGGTGCCAGTGCACTCTCTGGACTCACTGCAGTGCATCCTCAGTGGTGCCAGTGCACTCTCTGGACTCACTGTACTGCATCCCCAGTGGTGCCAGTGCACTCTCTGGACTCACTGCACTGCATCACCAGTGGTGCCAGGGCACTCTCTGGACTCACTGTACTGCATCCCCAGTGGTGCCAGTGCACTCTCTAGAGTCACTGCAGTGCATCCCCAGTGGTGCCAGTACACTCTCTGGACTCACTGCACTGCATCACCAGTGGTGCCAGTGCACTCTCTGGACTCACCGCACTGCATCCCCAGTGGTGCCAGTGCACTCTCTGGACTCACTGCAGTGCATCCCCAGTGGTGCCAGTGCACTCTCTGGACTCACTGCAGTGCATCCCCAGTGGTGCCAGTGCACTCTCTGGACTCACTGCACTGCATCCCCAGTGGTGCCAGTGCACTCTCTAGAGTCACTGCAGTGCATCCCCAGTGGTGCCAGTGCACTCTCTGGACTCACTGCAGTGCATCCCCCGTGGTGCCAGTGCACTCTCTGGACTCACTGCAGTGCATCCCCAGTGGTGCCAGTGCACTCTCTGGACTCACTGCACTGCATCCCCAGTGGTGCCAGTGCACTCTATGTAGTCATTGCGCTGCATCCCCAGTGGTGCCAGTGCACTCTCTGGACTCACTGCATTGCATCCCCAGTGGTGCCAGTGCACTCTCTGGACTCACAGCACTGCATCCCCAGTGCTGCCAGTGCACTCTCTGGACTCACAGCAGTGCATCCCCAGTGGTGCCAGTGCACTCTCTGGACTCACTGCACTGCATCCCCAGTGGTGCCAGTGCACTCTCTGGAGTCTCTGCAGTGCATCCCCAGTGGTGCCAGTGCACTCTGTGGACTCACTGTACTGCATCCCCAGTGGTGCCAGTGCACTCTCTGGACTCACAGCACTGCATCCCCAGTGGTGCCATTGCACTCTCTGGACTCACTGCAGTAAATCCCCAATGGTGCCAGTGTACTCTCTGCACTCACTGCAGTGCATCCCCAGTGGTGCCAGTGCACTCTCTGGACTCACTGCAGTCCATCCCCAGTGGTGCCAGTGCACTCACTGGAGTCACTGTACAGCATCCCCAGTGGTGCCAGTGCACTCTCTGTAGTCATTGCGCTGCATCCCCAGTGGTGCCAGTGCACTCTCTGGACTCACTGCACTGCATCCCCAGTGGGGCCAGTGCACTCTCTGGAGTCATTTCAGTGCATCCCCAGTGGTGCCAGTGCACTCTATGGACTCACTGCAGTGCATCCCCAGTGGTGCCACTGCACTCTCTGGACTCACTGCAGTGCATCCCCAGTGGTGCCAATGCACTCTCTGGACTCACTGCAGTGCATCCCCAAGGTGCCAGTGCACTCTCTGCATTCACTACACTGCATCCCCAGTGGTGCCAGTGCACTCTCTGGACTCACAGCAGTGCATTCCCAGTGGTGCCAGTGCACTCTCTGGACTCACTGCACTGCATACCCCGTGGTGCCAGTGCACTCTCTGGACTCACTGCACTGCATCCCCAGTGGTGCCAGTGCACTCTGTGGACTCACTGTACTGCATCCCCAGTGGTGCCAGTGCACTCTCTGAACTCACTGCAGTACATCACCAATGGTGCCAGTGTATTCTCTGCACTCACTGCAGTGCATCCCCAGTGGTGCCAGTGCACTCTCTGGAGTCTCTGCAGTGCATCCCCAGTGGTGCCAGTGCACTCTCTGGAGTCACTGTACTGCATCCCCAGTGGTGCCAGTGCACTCTCTGGACTCACTGCACTGCATGCCCAGTGGTGCCAGTGCACTCTCTGGACTCACTGCAGTCCATCCCCAGTGGTGCCAGTGCACTCTCTGGACTCACAGCACTGCATCCCCAGTGGTGCCAGTGCACTCTCTGGACTCACTGCACTGCATCCCCAGTGGTGCCAGTGCACTCTGTGGACTCACTGTACGGCATCCACAGTGGTGCCAGTGCACTCTCTGGACTCACCGCACTGCATCCAGAGTGGTGCCAGTGCACTCTCTGGACTCACTGCAGTGCATCCCCAGTGGTGCCAGTGCACTCTCTGGACTCACTGCACTGCATCCCCAGTGGTGCCAGTACTCTCTCTGGACTCACTGCACTGCATCCCCAGTGGTGCCAGTGCACTCTCTGGACTCACTGCACTGCATCACCAGTGGATCCAGTGCACTCTCTGGACTCACTGCAGTGCATCCCCAGTGGTGCCAGTGCACTCTCTGGACTCACTGCACTGCATCCCCAGTGGTGCCAGTGCACTCTATAGAGTCACTGCAGTGCATCCGCAGTGGTGCCAGTGCACTCTCTGGACTCAATGCACTGCATCAGCAGTGGTGCCAGTGCACTCTCTGGAGTAACTGCACTGCATCCCCAGTGGTGCCAGTGCGCTCTCTGGACTCACTGCACTGCATCCCCAGTGGTGCCAGTGCGCTCTCTGGACTCACCGCACTGCATCCGCAGTGGTGCCAGTGCACTCTCTGGACTCACTGCACTGCATCCCCAGTGGTGCCAGTGCACTCTCTGGACTCACTGCACTGCATCCCCAGTGGTGCCAGTGCACTCTCTGGACTTACAGCACTGCATCCCCAGTGGTGCCAGTGCACTCTCTGGACTCACTGCACTGCATCCCCAGTGGTGCCAGTGCACTCTCTGGACTCACTGCAGTACATCCCCAATGGTGCCAGTGTACTCTCTGCACTCACTGCAGTGCATCCCCAGTGGTGCCAGTGCACTCTCTGGACTCACAGCAGTGCATCCCCAGTGGTGCCAGTTCACTCTGTGGAGTCACTGTACTGCATCCCCAGTGGTGCCAGTGCACTCTCTGGACTCACTGCACTGCATCCCCAGTGGTGCCAGTGCACTCTCTGGACTAACTGAACTGCATCCCCAATTGATCCAGTGCACTCTCTGGACTCACTGCACTGCATCCCCAGTGGTGCCAGTGCACTCTCTGGAGTCACTGCAGTGCATCCCCAGTGCTGCCAGTGCACTCTGTGGACTCACTGTACTGCATCCCCAGTGGCGCCAGTGCACTCTCTGGACTCACCGCACTGCATCCCCAGTGGTGCCAGTGCACTCTCTGGACTCACTGCAGTGCATTCCCAGTGGTGCCAGTGCACTCTCTGGAGTCACTGCACTGCATCCCCAGTGGTGCCAGTAAACTCTCTGGACTCACTGCACTGCATCCACAGTGGTGCCAGTGCACTCTATGTAGTCATTGCGCTGCATCCCCAGTGGTGCCAGTGCACTCTCTGGACTCACTGCACTGCATCCCCAGTGGTGCCAGTGCACTCTCTGGAGTCACTGCAGTGCATCCCCAGTGGTGCCAGTGCACTCTCTGGACTCACTGCACTGCATCCCCAGTGGTGCCAGTGCACTCTGTGGACGCACTGTACTGCATCACCAGTGGTGCCAGTGCACTCTGTGGACTCACTGCAACGCATCCCCAGTGGTGCCAGTGCACTCTCTGCACTCACTGCACTGCATCCCCAGTGGTGCCAGTGTACTCTCTGGACTCACTGCACTGCATCCCCAGTGGAGCCAGTTCACTCTCTGGAGTCACTGTACTGCATCCCCAGTGGTGCCAGTGCAGTCTCTGGACTCACTGCAGTGCATCCCCAGTGGTGCCAGTGCACCCTCTGGACTCACTGCAGTGCAACCCCAGTGGTGCCAGTGCACTCTCTGGACTCACTGCACTGCATCCCCAGTGGTGCCAGTGCACTCTCTGCACTCACTGCACTGCATCCCCAGTGGTGCCACTGCACTCTCTGGACTCACTTCACTGCATCCCCAGTGGTGCCAGTGCACTCTCTGGACTCACTGCACTGCATCCCCAGTGGTGCCAGTGCACTCTCTGCACTCACTGCACTGCATCCCCAGTGGTGCCAGTGCACTCTCTGGACTCACTGCACTGCATCCCCAGTGGTGCCAGTGCACTCTCTGGACTCACTGCACTGCATCCCCAGTGGTGCCAGTGCACTCTCTGGACTCACTGCAGTGCATCCCCAGTGGTGCCAGTGCACTCTCTGGAGTCACTGCACTGCATCCCCAGTGGTGCCAGTGCACTCTCTGGAGTCTCTGCAGTGCATCCCCAGTGGTGCCAGTGCACTCTGTGGACTCACTGTACTGCATCCCCAGTGGTGCCAGTGCACTCTCTGGACTCACAGCACTGCATCCCCAGTGGTGCCATTGCACTCTCTGGACTCACTGCAGTACATCCCCAATGGTGCCAATTTACTCTCTGCACTCACTACAGTGCATCCCCAGTGGTGCCAGTGTACTCTCTGGACTCACTGCAGTGCATCCCCAGTGGTGCCAGTGCACTCACTGGAGTCACTGTACTGCATCCCCAGTGGTGCCAGTGCACTCTCTGGACTCACTGCACTGCATCCCCAGTGGTGCCAGTGCACTCTCTGGAGTCACTGCAGTGCATCCCCAGTGGTGCCAGTGCACTCTGTGGACTCACTGTACTGCATCCACAGTGGTGCCAGTGCACTCTCTGGACTCACCGCACTGCATCCAGAGTGGTGCCAGTGCACTCTCTGGACTCACTGCACTGCATCACCAGTGGTGCCAGTGCACTCTCTGGACTCACTGCACTGCATCCCCAGTGGTGCCAGTGCACTCTCTAGAGTCACTGCAGTGCATCCCCAGTGGTGCCAGTGCACTCTCTGGACTCACTGTACTGCATCCCCAGTGGTGCCAGTGCACTCTCTGGACTCACTGCACTGCATGCCCAGTGGTGCCAGTGCACTCTCTGGACTCACTGCAGTCCATCCCCAGTGGTGCCAGTGCACTCTCTGGACTCACAGCACTGCATCCCCAGTGGTGCCAGTGCACTCTCTGGACTCACTGCACTGCATCCCCAGTGGTGCCAGTGCACTCTGTGGACTCACTGTACGGCATCCACAGTGGTGCCAGTGCACTCTCTGGACTCACCGCACTGCATCCAGAGTGGTGCCAGTGCACTCTCTGGACTCACTGCAGTGCATCCCCAGTGGTGCCAGTGCACTCTCTGGACTCACTGCACTGCATCCCCAGTGGTGCCAGTACTCTCTCTGGACTCACTGCACTGCATCCCCAGTGGTGCCAGTGCACTCTCTGGACTCACTGCACTGCATCACCAGTGGATCCAGTGCACTCTCTGGACTCACTGCAGTGCATCCCCAGTGGTGCCAGTGCACTCTCTGGACTCACTGCACTGCATCCCCAGTGGTGCCAGTGCACTCTATAGAGTCACTGCAGTGCATCCGCAGTGGTGCCAGTGCACTCTCTGGACTCACTGCACTGCATCAGCAGTGGTGCCAGTGCACTCTCTGGAGTAACTGCACTGCATCCCCAGTGGTGCCAGTGCGCTCTCTGGACTCACTGCACTGCATCCCCAGTGGTGCCAGTGCGCTCTCTGGACTCACCGCACTGCATCCGCAGTGGTGCCAGTGCACTCTCTGGACTCACTGCAGTGCATCCCCAGTGGTGCCAGTGCACTCTCTGGACTCACTGCACTGCATCCCCAGTGGTGCCAGTGCACTTTCTGGACTTACAGCACTGCATCCCCAGTGGTGCCAGTGCACTCTCTGGACTCACTGCACTGCATCCCCAGTGGTGCCAGTGCACTCTCTGGACTCACTGCAGTACATCCCCAATGGTGCCAGTGTACTCTCTGCACTCACTGCAGTGCATCCCCAGTGGTGCCAGTGCACTCTCTGGACTCACAGCAGTGCATCCCCAGTGGTGCCAGTTCACTCTGTGGAGTCACTGTACTGCATCCCCAGTGGTGCCAGTGCACTCTCTGGACTCACTGCACTGCATCCCCAGTGGTGTCAGTGCACTCTCTGGACTAACTGAACTGCATCCCCAATTGATCCAGTGCACTCTCTGGACTCACTGCACTGCATCCCCAGTGGTGCCAGTGCACTCTCTGGAGTCACTGCAGTGCATCCCCAGTGCTGCCAGTGCACTCTGTGGACTCACTGTACTGCATCCCCAGTGGCGCCAGTGCACTCTCTGGACTCACCGCACTGCATCCCCAGTGGTGCCAGTGCACTCTCTGGACTCACTGCAGTGCATTCCCAGTGGTGCCAGTGCACTCTCTGGAGTCACTGCACTGCATCCCCAGTGGTGCCAGTAAACTCTCTGGACTCACTGCACTGCATCCACAGTGGTGCCAGTGCACTCTATGTAGTCATTGCGCTGCATCCCCAGTGGTGCCAGTGCACTCTCTGGACTCACTGCACTGCATCCCCAGTGGTGCCAGTGCACTCTCTGGAGTCACTGCAGTGCATCCCCAGTGGTGCCAGTGCACTCTCTGGACTCACTGCACTGCATCCCCAGTGGTGCCAGTGCACTCTGTGGACGCACTGTACTGCATCACCAGTGGTGCCAGTGCACTCTGTGGACTCACTGCAACGCATCCCCAGTGGTGCCAGTGCACTCTCTGCACTCACTGCACTGCATCCCCAGTGGTGCCAGTGTACTCTCTGGACTCACTGCACTGCATCCCCAGTGGAGCCAGTTCACTCTCTGGAGTCACTGTACTGCATCCCCAGTGGTGCCAGTGCAGTCTCTGGACTCACTGCAGTGCATCCCCAGTGGTGCCAGTGCACCCTCTGGACTCACTGCAGTGCAACCCCAGTGGTGCCAGTGCACTCTCTGGACTCACTGCACTGCATCCCCAGTGGTGCCAGTGCACTCTCTGCACTCACTGCACTGCATCCCCAGTGGTGCCACTGCACTCTCTGGACTCACTTCACTGCATCCCCAGTGGTGCCAGTGCACTCTCTGGACTCACTGCACTGCATCCCCAGTGGTGCCAGTGCACTCTCTGCACTCACTGCACTGCATCCCCAGTGGTGCCAGTGCACTCTCTGGACTCACTGCACTGCATCCCCAGTGGTGCCAGTGCACTCTCTGGACTCACTGCAGTGCATCCCCAGTGGTGCCAGTGCACTCTCTGGACTCACTGCACTGCATCCCCAGTGGTGCCAGTGCACTCTCTGGAGTCTCTGCAGTGCATCCCCAGTGGTGCCAGTGCACTCTGTGGACTCACTGTACTGCATCCCCAGTGGTGCCAGTGCACTCTCTGGACTCACAGCACTGCATCCCCAGTGGTGCCATTGCACTCTCTGGACTCACTGCAGTACATCCCCAATGGTGCCAATTTACTCTCTGCACTCACTACAGTGCATCCCCAGTGGTGCCAGTGTACTCTCTGGACTCACTGCAGTGCATCCCCAGTGGTGCCAGTGCACTCACTGGAGTCACTGTACTGCATCCCCAGTGGTGCCAGTGCACTCTCTGGACTCACTGCACTGCATCCCCAGTGGTGCCAGTGCACTCTCTGGAGTCACTGCAGTGCATCCCCAGTGGTGCCAGTGCACTCTGTGGACTCACTGTACTGCATCCACAGTGGTGCCAGTGCACTCTCTGGACTCACCGCACTGCATCCAGAGTGGTGCCAGTGCACTCTCTGGACTCACTGCACTGCATCACCAGTGGTGCCAGTGCACTCTCTGGACTCACTGCACTGCATCCCCAGTGGTGCCAGTGCACTCTCTAGAGTCACTGCAGTGCATCCCCAGTGGTGCCAGTGCACTCTCTGGACTCACTGTACTGCATCCCCAGTGGTGCCAGTGCACTCTCTGGACTCACTGCACTGCATGCCCAGTGGTGCCAGTGCACTCTCTGGACTCACTGCAGTCCATCCCCAGTGGTGCCAGTGCACTCTCTGGACTCACAGCACTGCATCCCCAGTGGTGCCAGTGCACTCTCTGGACTCACTGCACTGCATCCCCAGTGGTGCCAGTGCACTCTGTGGACTCACTGTACGGCATCCACAGTGGTGCCAGTGCACTCTCTGGACTCACCGCACTGCATCCAGAGTGGTGCCAGTGCACTCTCTGGACTCACTGCAGTGCATCCCCAGTGGTGCCAGTGCACTCTCTGGACTCACTGCACTGCATCCCCAGTGGTGCCAGTACTCTCTCTGGACTCACTGCACTGCATCCCCAGTGGTGCCAGTGCACTCTCTGGACTCACTGCACTGCATCACCAGTGGATCCAGTGCACTCTCTGGACTCACTGCAGTGCATCCCCAGTGGTGCCAGTGCACTCTCTGGACTCACTGCACTGCATCCCCAGTGGTGCCAGTGCACTCTATAGAGTCACTGCAGTGCATCCGCAGTGGTGCCAGTGCACTCTCTGGACTCACTGCACTGCATCAGCAGTGGTGCCAGTGCACTCTCTGGAGTAACTGCACTGCATCCCCAGTGGTGCCAGTGCGCTCTCTGGACTCACTGCACTGCATCCCCAGTGGTGCCAGTGCGCTCTCTGGACTCACCGCACTGCATCCGCAGTGGTGCCAGTGCACTCTCTGGACTCACTGCAGTGCATCCCCAGTGGTGCCAGTGCACTCTCTGGACTCACTGCACTGCATCCCCAGTGGTGCCAGTGCACTCTCTGGACTTACAGCACTGCATCCCCAGTGGTGCCAGTGCACTCTCTGGACTCACTGCACTGCATCCCCAGTGGTGCCAGTGCACTCTCTGGACTCACTGCAGTACATCCCCAATGGTGCCAGTGTACTCTCTGCACTCACTGCAGTGCATCCCCAGTGGTGCCAGTGCACTCTCTGGACTCACAGCAGTGCATCCCCAGTGGTGCCAGTTCACTCTGTGGAGTCACTGTACTGCATCCCCAGTGGTGCCAGTGCACTCTCTGGACTCACTGCACTGCATCCCCAGTGGTGTCAGTGCACTCTCTGGACTAACTGAACTGCATCCCCAATTGATCCAGTGCACTCTCTGGACTCACTGCACTGCATCCCCAGTGGTGCCAGTGCACTCTCTGGAGTCACTGCAGTGCATCCCCAGTGCTGCCAGTGCACTCTGTGGACTCACTGTACTGCATCCCCAGTGGCGCCAGTGCACTCTCTGGACTCACCGCACTGCATCCCCAGTGGTGCCAGTGCACTCTTTGGACTCACTGCAGTGCATTCCCAGTGGTGCCAGTGCACTCTCTGGAGTCACTGCACTGCATCCCCAGTGGTGCCAGTAAACTCTCTGGACTCACTGCACTGCATCCACAGTGGTGCCAGTGCACTCTATGTAGTCATTGCGCTGCATCCCCAGTGGTGCCAGTGCACTCTCTGGACTCACTGCACTGCATCCCCAGTGGTGCCAGTGCACTCTCTGGAGTCACTGCAGTGCATCCCCAGTGGTGCCAGTGCACTCTCTGGACTCACTGCACTGCATCCCCAGTGGTGCCAGTGCACTCTGTGGACGCACTGTACTGCATCACCAGTGGTGCCAGTGCACTCTGTGGACTCACTGCAACGCATCCCCAGTGGTGCCAGTGCACTCTCTGCACTCACTGCACTGCATCCCCAGTGGTGCCAGTGTACTCTCTGGACTCACTGCACTGCATCCCCAGTGGAGCCAGTTCACTCTCTGGAGTCACTGTACTGCATCCCCAGTGGTGCCAGTGCAGTCTCTGGACTCACTGCAGTGCATCCCCAGTGGTGCCAGTGCACCCTCTGGACTCACTGCAGTGCAACCCCAGTGGTGCCAGTGCACTCTCTGGACTCACTGCACTGCATCCCCAGTGGTGCCAGTGCACTCTCTGCACTCACTGCACTGCATCCCCAGTGGTGCCACTGCACTCTCTGGACTCACTTCACTGCATCCCCAGTGGTGCCAGTGCACTCTCTGGACTCACTGCACTGCATCCCCAGTGGTGCCAGTGCACTCTCTGCACTCACTGCACTGCATCCCCAGTGGTGCCAGTGCACTCTCTGGACTCACTGCACTGCATCCCCAGTGGTGCCAGTGCACTCTCTGGACTCACTGCACTGCATCCCCAGTGGTGCCAGTGCACTCTCTGGACTCACTGCAGTGCATCCCCAGTGGTGCCAGTGCACTCTCTGGACTCACTGCACTGCATCCCCAGTGGTGCCAGTGCACTCTCTGGAGTCTCTGCAGTGCATCCCCAGTGGTGCCAGTGCACTCTGTGGACTCACTGTACTGCATCCCCAGTGGTGCCAGTGCACTCTCTGGACTCACAGCACTGCATCCCCAGTGGTGCCATTGCACTCTCTGGACTCACTGCAGTACATCCCCAATGGTGCCAATTTACTCTCTGCACTCACTACAGTGCATCCCCAGTGGTGCCAGTGTACTCTCTGGACTCACTGCAGTGCATCCCCAGTGGTGCCTATGCACTCACTGGAGTCACTGTACTGCATCCCCAGTGGTGCCAGTGCACTCTCTGGACTCACTGCACTGCATCCCCAGTGGTGCCAGTGCACTCTCTGGAGTCACTGCAGTGCATCCCCAGTGGTGCCAGTGCACTCTGTGGACTCACTGTACTGCATCCACAGTGGTGCCAGTGCACTCTCTGGACTCACCGCACTGCATCCAGAGTGGTGCCAGTGCACTCTCTGGACTCACTGCACTGCATCACCAGTGGTGCCAGTGCACTCTCTGGACTCACTGCACTGCATCCCCAGTGGTGCCAGTGCACTCTCTAGAGTCACTGCAGTGCATCCCCAGTGGTGCCAGTGCACTCTCTGGACTCACTGCACTGCATCCACAGTGGTGCCAGTGCACTCTCTGGAGTCACTGCAGTGCATCCCCAGTGGTGCCAGTGCACTCTGTGGACTCACTGCACTGCATCCCCAGTGGTGCCACTGCACTCTCTGGACTCACCGCACTGCATCCCCAGTGGTGCCAGTGCACTCTCTGGACTCACTGCAGTGCATCCCCAGTGGTGCCAGTGCACTCTCTGGACTCACTGCGCTGCATCCCCAGTGGTGCCAGTGCACTCTCTGGACTCACTGCAGTGCATCCCCAGTGCTGCCAGTTCACTCTCTGGAGTCACTGTACTGCATCCCCAGTGGTGCCAGTGCACTCTCTGGACTCACTGCAGTGCATCCCCAGTGGTGCCAGTGCACTCTCTGGACTAACTCAACTGCATCCCCAATTGATCCAGTGCACTCTCTGGACTCACTGCACTGCATCCCCAGTGGTGCCAGTGCACTCTCTGGAGTCATTTCAGTGCATCCCCAGTGGTGCCAGTGCACTCTATGGACTCACTGTACTGCATCCCCAGTGGTGCCAGTGCACTCTCTGGACTCACTGCAGTGCATCCCCAGTGGTGCCAATGCACTCTCTGGACTCACTGCACTGCATCCCCAAGGTGCCAGTGCACTCTCTGCACTCACTACACTGCATCCCCAGTGGTGTCAGTGCACTCTCTGGACGCACTGCAGTGCATCCCCAGTGGTGCCAGTGCACTCTCTGGACTCACAGCAGTGCATTCCCAGTGGTGCCAGTGCACTCTCTGGACTCACTGCACTGCATCCCCAGTGGTGCCAGTGCACTATCTGGACTCACTGCACTGCATCCCCAGTGGTGCCAGTGCACTCTCTGGACTCACTGCACTGCATCCGCAGTGGTGCCAGTGCACTCTGTGGACTCACTGCACTGCATCCCCAGTGGTTCCAGTGCACTCTCTGCAGTCTCTGCAGTGCATCCCCAGTGGTGCCAGTGCACTCTGTGGACTCACTTCACTGCATCCCCAGTGGTGCCAGTGCACTCTCTGGACTCACTGCAGTACATCCCCAATGGTGCCAGTGTACTCTCTGCACTCACTGCAGTGCATCCCCAGTGGTGCCAGTGCACTCTCTGGACTAACTGAACTGCATCCCCAATTGATCCAGTGCACTCTCTGGACTCACTGCACTGCATCCCCAGTGGTGCCAGTGCACTCTCTGCACTCACTGCAGTGCATCCCCAGTGCTGCCAGTGCACTCTCTGGACTCACTGCACTGCATCACCAGTGGTGCCAGTGCACTCTCTGGAGTCACTGCAGTGCATCCCCAGTGGTGCCAGTGCACTCTGTGGGCTCACTGTACTGCATCCACAGTGGTGCCAGTGCACTCTCTGGACTCACCGCACTGCATCCAGAGTGGTGCCAGTTCACTCTCTGGAGTCACTGTACTGCATTCCCAGTGGTGCCAGTGCACTCTCTGGACTAACTGTACTGCATCCCCAATTGATCCACTGCACTCTCTGGACTCACTGCAGTGCATCCCCAGTGGTGCCAGTGCACTCTCTGGACTCACTGCACTGCATCCCCAGTGGTGCCAGTGCTCTCTCTGGACTCACTGCACTGCATCCCCAGTGGTGCCAGTGCACTCTCTGGACTCACTGCACTGCATCACCAGTGGTGCCAGTGCACTCTCTGGACTCACTGCAGTGCATCCCCAGTGGTGCCAGTGCACTCTCTGGACTCACTGCACTGCATCCCCAGTGGTGCCAGTGCACTCTCTAGAGTCATTGCAGTGCATCCCCAGTGGTGGCAGTGCACTCTCTGGACTCACTGCAGTGCATCCCCCGTGGTGCCAGTGCACTCTCTGGACTCACTGCACTGCATCCCCAGTGGTGCCAGTGCACTCTCTGGAGTCACTGCACTGCATCCCCAGTGGTGCCAGTGCACTCTATGTAGTCATTGCGCTGCATCCCCAGTGGTGCCAGTGCACTCTCTGGACTCACTGCATTGCATCCCCAGTGGTGCCAGTGCACTCTCTGGACTCACTGCACTGCATCCCCAGTGGTGCCAGTGCACTCTCTGGACTCACAGCACTGCATTCCCAGTGGTGCCAGTGCACTCTCTGGACTCACTGCAGTGCATCCCCAGTGGTGCCAGTGCACTCTCTGGACTCACTGCACTGCATCCCCAGTGGTGCCAGTGCACTCTGTGGACTCACTGCACTGCATCCCCAGTGGTGCCAGTGCACTCTCTGGAGTCTCTGCAGTGCATCCCCAGTGGTGCCAGTGCACTCTGTGGACTCACTGTACTGCATCCCCAGTGGTGCCAGTGCACTCTCTGGACTCACAGGACTGCATCTCCAGTGGTGCCATTGCACTCTCTGGACTCACTGCAGTACATCCCCAATGGTGCCAGTGTACTCTCTGCACTCACTGCAGTGCATCCCCAGTGGTGCCAGTGCACTCTCTGGACTCACTGCAGTCCATCCCCAGTGGTGCCAGTGCACTCACTGGAGTCACTGTACGGCATCCCCAGTGGTGCCAGTGCACTCTCTGGACTCACTGCAGTGCATCCCCAGTGGGGCCAGTGCACTCTCTGGACTCACTGCAGTGCATCCCCAGTGGTGCCAGTGCACTCTCTGGACTCACAGCACTGCATCCCCAGTGGTGCCAGTGCACTCTCTGTAGTCATTGCGCTGCATCCCCAGTGGTGCCAGTGCACTCTCTGGACTCACTGCAGTGCATCCCCAGTGGGGCCAGTGCACTCTCTGGAGTCATTTCACTGCATCCCCAGTGGTGCCAGTGCACTCTATGGACTCACTGTACTGCATCCCCAGTGGTGCCAGTGCACTCTCTGGACTCACTGCAGTGCATCCCCAGTGGTGCCAATGCACTTTCTGGACTCACTGCACTGCATCCCCAAGGTGCCAGTGCACTCTCTGCATTCACTACACTGCATCCCCAGTGGTGCCAGTGCACTCTCTGGACTCACTGCAGTGCATCCCCAGTGGTGCCAGTGCACTCTCTGGACTCACAGCAGTGCATTCCCAGTGCTGCCAGTGCACTCTCTGGACTCACTGCACTGCATCCCCAGTGGTGCCAGTGCACTCTCTGGACTCACTGCAGTCCATCCCCAGTGGTGCCAGTGCACTCTCTGGATTCTCTGCAGTGCATCCCCAGTGGTGCCAGTGCACTCTGTGGACTCACTGTACTGCATCACCATTGGTGCCAGTGCACTCTCTGGACTTACTGCAGTACATCCCCAATGGTGCCAGTGTACTCTCTGCACTCACTGCAGTGCATCCCCAGTGGTGCCAGTGCACTCTCTGGACTCACTGCACTGCATCCCCAGTGGGGCCAGTTCACTCTCTGGAGTCACTGTACTGCATCCCCAGTGGTGCCAGTGCACTCTCTGGACTCACTGCACTGCATCCCCAGTGGTGCCAGTGCACTCTCTGGACTCACTGCAGTCCATCCCCAGTGGTGCCAGTGCACTCTCTGGACTCACAGCACTGCATCCCCAGTGGTGCCAGTGCACTCTCTGGAGTCACTGCAGTGCATCCCCAGTGGTGCCAGTGCACTCTCTGGACTCACTGTACTGCATCCACAGTGGTGCCAGTGCACTCTCTGGACTCACCGCACTGCATCCAGAATGGTGCCAGTGCACTCTCTGGACTCACTGCAGTGCATCCCCAGTGGTGCCAGTGCACTCTCTGGACTCACTGCACTGCATCCCCAGTGGTGCCAGTGCTCTCTCTGGACTCACTGCACTGCATCCCCAGTGGTGCCAGTGCACTCTCTGGACTCACTGCACTGCATCACCAGTGGATCCAGTGCACTCTCTGGACTCACTGCAGTGCATCCCCAGTGGTGCCAGTGCACTCTCTGGACTCACTGCACTGCATCCCCAGTGGTGCCAGTGCACTCTCTAGAGTCACTGCAGTGCATCCCCAGTGGTGCCAGTGCACTCTCTGGACTCACTGCACTGCATCACCAGTGGTGCCAGTGCACTCTCTGGACTCACTGCACTGCATCCCCAGTGGTGCCAGTGCGCTCTGTGGACTCACTGCACTGCAACCCCAGTGGTGCCAGTGCACTCTCTGGACTCACCGCACTGCATCCCCAGTGGTGCCAGTGCACTCTCTGGACTCACTGCAGTGCATCCCCAGTGGTGCCAGTGCACTCTCTGGACTCACTGCAGTGCATCCCCAGTGGTGCCAGTGCACTCTCTGGACTTACAGCACTGCATCCCTAGTGGTGCCAGTGCACTCTCTGGACTCACTGCGCTGCATCCCCAGTGGTGCCAGTGCACTCTCTGGACTCACTGTACTGCATCCCCAGTGGTGCCAGTGCACTCTCTGTAGTCATTGCGCTGCATCCCCAGTGGTGCCAGTGCACTCACTGGAGTCACTGCACTGCATCCCCAGTGCTGCCAGTGCACTCTCTGGAGTCACTGCAGTGCTTCCCCAGTGGTGCCAGTGCACTCTCTGGAATCTCTGCAGTGCATCCCCAGTGGTGCCAGTGCACTCTGTGGACTCACTGTACTGCATCCCCAGTGGTGCCAGTGCACTCTCTGGACTCACAGCACTGCATCCCCAGTGGTGCCATTGCACTCTCTGGACTCACTGCAGTACATCCCCAATGGTGCCAGTGTACTCTCTGCACTCACTGCAGTGCATCCCCAGTGGTGCCAGTGCACTCTCTGGACTCACTGCACTGCATCCCCAGTGGTGCCAGTGCACTCTGTGGACTCACTGTACTGCATCCCCAGTGGTGCCAGTGCACTCTCTGGACTCACTGCACTGCATCCCCAGTGGTGCCAGTGCACTCTCTGGACTCACTGCAGTGCATCCCCAGTGGTGCCAGTGCACTCTCTGGACTCACTGCAGTGCATCCCCAGTGGTGCCAGTGCACTCTCTGTAGTCATTGCGCTGCATCCCCAGTGGTGCCAGTGCACTCTCTGGACTCACTGCACTGCATCCCCAGTGGGGCCAGTGCACTCTCTGGAGTCATTTCAGTGCATCCCCAGTGGTGCCAGTGCACTCTATGGACTCACTGCAGTGCATCCCCAGTGGTGCCAGTGCACTCTCTGGACTCACTGCAGTGCATCCCCAGTGGTGCCAATGCACTCTCTGGACTCACTGCACTGCATCCCCAAGGTGCCAGTGCACTCTCTGCATTCACTACACTGCATCCCCAGTGGTGCCAGTGCACTCTCTGGACTCACTGCAGTGCATCCCCAGTGGTGCCAGTGCACTCTCTGGACTCACAGCAGTGCATTCCCAGTGGTGCCAGTGCACTCTCTGGACTCACTGCACTGCATCCCCAGTGGTGCCAGTGCACTATCTGGACTCACTGCACTGCATCCCCAGTGCTGACAGTGCACTCTCTGGACTCACTGCACTGCATCCCCAGTGGTGCCAGTGCACTCTCTGTAGTCATTGCGCTGCATCCCCAGTGGTGCCAGTGCACTCTCTGGACTCACTGCACTGCATCCCCAGTGGTGCCAGTGCACTCTCTGGAGTCATTTCAGTGCATCCCCAGTGGTGCCAGTGCACTCTATGGACTCACTGCAGTGCATCCCCAGTGGTGCCAGTGCACTCTCTGGACTCACTGCAGTGCATCCCCAGTGGTGCCAATGCACTCTCTGGACTCACTGCACTGCATCCCCAAGGTGCCAGTGCACTCTCTGCATTCACTACACTGCATCCCCAGTGGTGCCAGTGCACTCTCTGGACTCACTGCAGTGCATCCCCAGTGGTGCCAGTGCACTCTCTGGACTCACAGCAGTGCATTCCCAGTGGTGCCAGTGCACTCTCTGGACTCACTGCACTGCATCCCCAGTGGTGCCAGTGCACTATCTGGACTCACTGCACTGCATCCCCAGTGCTGACAGTGCACTCTCTGGACTCACTGCACTGCATCCCCAGTGGTGCCAGTGCACTCTCTGGACTCACTGTACTGCATCCCCAGTGGTGCCAGTGCACTCTCTGGAGTCTCTGCAGTGCATCCCCAGTGGTGCCAGTGCACTCTCTGGACTCACTGTACTGCATCCCCAGTGGTGCCAGTGCACTCTCTGGACTCACTGCAGTACATCCCCAATGGTGCCAGTGTACTCTCTGCACTCACTGCAGTGCATCCCCAGTGGTGCCAGTGCACTCTCTGGGCTCACTGCAGTGCATCCCCACTGGTGCCAGTGCACTCTCTGGAGTCACTGTACTGCATCCCCAGTGGTGCCAGTGCACTCTCTGGACTCACTGCACTGCATCCCCAGTGGTGCCAGTGCACTCTCTGGACTCACTGCAGTCCATCCCCAGTGGTGCCAGTGCACTCTCTGGACTCACAGCACTGCATCCCCAGTGGTGCCAGTGCACTCTCTGGAGTCACTGCAGTGCATCCCCAGTGGTGCCAGTGCACTCTGTGGACTCACTGTACTGCATCCACAGTGGTGCCAGTGCACTCTCTGGACTCACCGCACTGCATCCAGAGTGGTGCCAGTGCACTCTCTGGACTCACTGCAGTGCATCCCCAGTGGTGCCAGTGCACTCTCTGGACTCACTGCACTGCATCCCCAGTGGTGCCAGTGCTCTCTCTGGACTCACTGCACTGCATCCCCAGTGGTGCCAGTGCACTCTCTGGACTCACTGCACTGCATCACCAGTGGATCCAGTGCACTCTCTGGACTCACTGCAGTGCATCCCCAGTGGTGCCAGTGCACTCTCTGGACTCACTGCAGTGCATCCCCAGTGGTGCCAGTGCACTCTCTGGACTCACTGCAGTGCATCCCCAGTGGTGCCAGTGCACTCTCTGTAGTCATTGCGCTGCATCCCCAGTGGTGCCAGTGCACTCTCTGGACTCACTGCACTGCATCCCCAGTGGGGCCAGTGCACTCTCTGGAGTCATTTCAGTGCATCCCCAGTGGTGCCAGTGCACTCTATGGACTCACTGCAGTGCATCCCCAGTGGTGCCAATGCACTCTCTGGACTCACTGCACTGCATCCCCAAGGTGCCACTGCACTCTCTGCATTCACTACACTGCATCCCCAGTGGTGCCAGTGCACTCTCTGGACTCACTGCAGTGCATCCCCAGTGGTGCCAGTGCACTCTCTGGACTCACAGCAGTGCATTCCCAGTGGTGCCAGTGCACTCTCTGGACTCACTGCACTGCATCCCCAGTGGTGCCAGTGCACTATCTGGACTCACTGCACTGCATCCCCAGTGCTGACAGTGCACTCTCTGGACTCACTGCACTGCATCCCCAGTGGTGCCAGTGCACTCTCTGTAGTCATTGCGCTGCATCCCCAGTGGTGCCAGTGCACTCTCTGGACTCACTGCACTGCATCCCCAGTGGGGCCAGTGCACTCTCTGGAGTCATTTCAGTGCATCCCCAGTGGTGCCAGTGCACTCTATGGACTCACTGCAGTGCATCCCCAGTGGTGCCAGTGCACTCTCTGGACTCACTGCAGTGCATCCCCAGTGGTGCCAATGCACTCTCTGGACTCACTGCACTGCATCCCCAAGGTGCCAGTGCACTCTCTGCATTCACTACACTGCATCCCCAGTGGTGCCAGTGCACTCTCTGGACTCACTGCAGTGCATCCCCAGTGGTGCCAGTGCACTCTCTGGACTCACAGCAGTGCATTCCCAGTGGTGCCAGTGCACTCTCTGGACTCACTGCACTGCATCCCCAGTGGTGCCAGTGCACTATCTGGACTCACTGCACTGCATCCCCAGTGCTGACAGTGCACTCTCTGGACTCACTGCACTGCATCCCCAGTGGTGCCAGTGCACTCTCTGGACTCACTGCAGTGCATCCCCAGTGGTGCCAGTGCACTCTCTGGAGTCTCTGCAGTGCATCCCCAGTGGTGCCAGTGCACTCTCTGGACTCACTGTACTGCATCCCCAGTGGTGCCAGTGCACTCTCTGGACTCACTGCAGTACATCCCCAATGGTGCCAGTGTACTCTCTGCACTCACTGCAGTGCATCCCCAGTGGTGCCAGTGCACTCTCTGGGCTCACTGCAGTGCATCCCCACTGGTGCCAGTGCACTCTCTGGAGTCACTGTACTGCATCCCCAGTGGTGCCAGTGCACTCTCTGGACTCACTGCACTGCATCCCCAGTGGTGCCAGTGCACTCTCTGGACTCACTGCAGTCCATCCCCAGTGGTGCCAGTGCACTCTCTGGACTCACAGCACTGCATCCCCAGTGGTGCCAGTGCACTCTCTGGAGTCACTGCAGTGCATCCCCAGTGGTGCCAGTGCACTCTGTGGACTCACTGTACTGCATCCACAGTGGTGCCAGTGCACTCTCTGGACTCACCGCACTGCATCCAGAGTGGTGCCAGTGCACTCTCTGGACTCACTGCAGTGCATCCCCAGTGGGGCCAGTGCACTCTCTGGACTCACTGCACTGCATCCCCAGTGGTGCCAGTGCTCTCTCTGGACTCACTGCACTGCATCCCCAGTGGTGCCAGTGCACTCTCTGGACTCACTGCACTGCATCACCAGTGGATCCAGTGCACTCTCTGGACTCACTGCAGTGCATCCCCAGTGGTGCCAGTGCACTCTCTGGACTCACTGCACTGCATCCCCAGTGGTGCCAGTGCACTCTCTAGAGTCACTGCAGTGCATCCCCAGTGGTGCCAGTGCACTCTCTGGACTCACTGCACTGCATCACCAGTGGTGCCAGTGCACTCTCTGGACTCACTGCACTGCATCCCCAGTGGTGCCAGTGCGCTCTGTGGACTCACTGCACTGCATCCCCAGTGGTGCCAGTGCACTCTCTGGACTCACCGCACTGCATCCCCAGTGGTGCCAGTGCACTCTCTGGACTCACTGCAGTGCATCCCCAGTGGTGCCAGTGCACTCTCTGGACTCACTGCAGTGCATCCCCAGTGGTGCCAGTGCACTCTCTGGACTTACAGCACTGCATCCCTAGTGGTGCCAGTGCACTCTCTGGACTCACTGCGCTGCATCCCCAGTGGTGCCAGTGCACTCTCTGGACTCACTGTACTGCATCCCCAGTGGTGCCAGTGCACTCTCTGTAGTCATTGCGCTGCATCCCCAGTGGTGCCAGTGCACTCTCTGGAGTCACTGCACTGCATCCCCAGTGGTGCCAGTGCACTCTCTGGAGTCACTGCAGTGCTTCCCCAGTGGTGCCAGTGCACTCTCTGGACTCACTGCACTGCATCCCCAGTGGTGCCGGTGCACTCTCTAGAGTCACTGCAGTGCATCCCCAGTGGTGCCAGTGCACTCTCTGGAGTCTCTGCAGTGCATCCCCAGTGGTGCCAGTGCACTCTGTGGACTCACTGTACTGCATCCCCAGTGGTGCAGTGCACTCTCTGGACTCACTGCAGTGCATCCCCAGTGGTGCCAGTTCACTCTCTGGATTCACTGTACTGCATCCCCAGTGGTGCCAGTGCACTCTCTGGACTCACTGCACTGCATCCCCAGTGGTGCCAGTGCACTCTCTGGACTAACTGAACTGCATCCCCAATTGATCCTGTGCACTCTCTGGACTCACTGCACTGCATCTCCAGTGGTGCCAGTGCACTCTCTGGAGTCACTGCAGTGCATCCCCAGTGCTGCCAGTGCACTCTGTGGACTCACTGTACTGCATCCCCAGTGGCGCCAGTGCACTCTCTGGACTCACCGCACTGCATCCCCAGTGGTGCCAGTGCACTCTCTGGACTCACTGCACTGCATTCCCAGTGGTGCCAGTGCACTCTCTGGAGTCACTGCACTGCATCCCCAGTGGTGCCAGTGCACTCTCTGGACTCACTGCACTGCATCCCCCGTGGTGCCAGTGCACTCTCTGTAGTCATTGCGCTGCATCACCAGTGGTACCAGTGCACTCTCTGGACTCACTGCACTGCATCCCCAGTGGGGCCAGTGCACTCTCTGGAGTCATTTCAGTGCATCCCCAGTGGTGCCAGTGCACTCTATGGACTCACTGCAGTGCATCCCCAGTGGTGCCAGTGCACTCTCTGGACTCACTGCACTGCATCCCCAGTGGTGTCAATGCACTCTCTGGACTCACTGCACTGCATCCCCAAGGTGCCAGTGCACTCTCTGCACTCACTACACTGCATCCCCAGTGGTGTCAGTGCACTCTCTGGACTCACTGCAGTGCATCCCCAGTGGTGCCAGTGCACTCTCTGGACTCACTGCACTGCATCCACAGTGGTGCCAGTGCACTCTATGTAGTCATTGCGCTGCATCCCCAGTGGTGCCAGTGCACTCTCTGCACTCACTGCACTGCATCCCCAGTGGTGCCAGTGCACTCTCTGGAGTCACTGCAGTGCATCCCCTGTGGTGCCAGTGCACTCTCTGGACTCACTGCACTGCATCCCCAGTGGTGCCAGTGCACTCTCTAGAGTCACTGCAGTGCATCCCCAGTGGTGCCAGTGCACTCTCTGGACTCACTGCACTGCATCCCCAGTGGTGCCAGTGCACTCTGTGGACGCACTGTACTGCATCCCCAGTGGTGCCAGTGCACTCTGTGGACTCAGTGCACTGCATCCCCAGTGGTGCCAGTGCACTCTCTGCACTCACTGCACTGCATCCCCAGTGGTGCCAGTGTACTCTCTGGACTCACTGCACTGCATCCCCAGTGGAGCCAGTTCACTCTCTGGAGTCACTGTACTGCATCCCCAGTGGTGCCAGTGCAGTCTCTGGACTCACTGCAGTGCATCCCCAGTGGTGCCAGTGCACCCTCTGGACTCACTGCAGTGCATCCCCAGTGGTGCCAGTGCACTCTCTGGACTCACTGCACTGTATCCCCAGTGGTGCCAGTGCACTCTCTGCACTCACTGCACTGCTTCCCCAGTGGTGCCACTGCACTCTCTGGACTCACTGCAGTGCATCCCCAGTGGTGCCAGTGCACTCTCTGGACTCACTGCACTGCATCCCCAGTGGTGCCAGTGCACTCTCTGGACTCACTGCACTGCATCCCCAGTGGTGCTAGTGCACTCTCTGCACTCACAGCACTGCATCCCCAGTGGTGCCAGTGCACTCTCTGCACTCACAGCACTGCATCCCCAGTGGTGCCAGTGCACTCTCTGGACTCACTGCACTGCATCCCCAGTGGTGCCAGTGCACTCTCAGGAGTCTCTGCAGTGCATCCCCAGTGGTGCCAGTGCACTCTGTGGACTCACTGCACTGCATCCCCAGTGGTGCCAGTGCACTCTCTGGACTCACTGCACTGCATCCCCAGTGGTGCCAGTGCACTCTATGTAGTCATTGCGCTGCATCCCCAGTGGTGCCAGTGCACTCTCTGGACTCACTGCATTGCATCCCCAGTGGTGCCAGTGCACTCTCTGGACTCACTGCAGTGCATCCCCAGTGGTGCCAGTGCACTCTCTGGACTCACAGCACTGCATCCCCAGTGGTGCCAGTGCACTCTCTGGACTCACAGCAGTGCATCCCCAGTGGTGCCAGTGCACTCTCTGGACTCACTGCACTGCATCCCCAGTGGTGCCAGTGCACTCTCTGGAGTCTCTGCAGTGCATCCCCAGTGGTGCCAGTGCACTCTGTGGACTCACTGTACTGCATCCCCAGTGGTGCCAGTGCACTCTCTGGACTCACAGCACTGCATCCCCAGTGGTGCCATTGCACTCTCTGGACTCACTGCAGTAAATCCCCAATGGTGCCAGTGTACTCTCTGGACTCACTGCACTGCATCCCCAGTGGTGCCAGTGCACTCTCTGGACTCACTGCAGTCCATCCCCAGTGGTGCCAGTGCACTCACTGGAGTCACTGTACAGCATACCCAGTGGTGCCAGTGCACTCTCTGTAGTCATTGCGCTGCATCCCCAGTGGTGCCAGTGCACTCTCTGGACTCACTGCACTGCATCCCCAGTGGGGCCAGTGCACTCTCTGGAGTCATTTCAGTGCATCCCCAGTGGTGCCAGTGCACTCTATGGACTCACTGCAGTGCATCCCCAGTGGTGCCAGTGCACTCTCTGGACTCACTGCAGTGCATCCCCAGTGGTGCCAATGCACTCTCTGGACTCACTGCAGTGCATCCCCAAGGTGCCAGTGCACTCTCTGCATTCACTACACTGCATCCCCAGTGGTGCCAGTGCACTCTCTGGACTCACAGCAGTGCATTCCCAGTGGTGCCAGTGCACTCTCTGGACTCACTGCACTGCATCCCCAGTGGTGCCAGTGCACTATCTGGACTCACTGCACTGCATCCCCAGTGGTGCCAGTGCACTCTCTGGACTCACTGCACTGCATACCAGTGGTGCCAGTGCACTCTCTGGACTCACTGCAGTGCATCCCCAGTGGTGCCAGTGCACTCTCTGGACTCACTGCACTGCATCCCCAGTGGTGCCAGTGCACTCTGTGGACTCACTGTACTGCATCCCCAGTGGTGCCAGTGCACTCTCTGGACTCACTGCAGTACATCACCAATGGTGCCAGTGTATTCTCTGCACTCACTGCAGTGCATCCCCAGTGGTGCCAGTGCACTCTCTGGAGTCTCTGCAGTGCATCCCTAGTGGTGCCAGTGCACTCTCTGGAGTCACTGTACTGCATCCCCAGTGGTGCCAGTGCACTCTCTGGACTCACTGCACTGCATGCCCAGTGGTGCCAGTGCACTCTCTGCACTCACTGCAGTCCATCCCCAGTGGTGCCAGTGCACTCTCTGGACTCACAGCACTGCATCCCCAGTGGTGCCAGTGCACTCTCTGGACTCACTGCACTGCATCCCCAGTGGTGCCAGTGCACTCTGTGGACTCACTGTACGGCATCCCCAGTGGTGCCAGTGCACTCTGTGGACTCACTGTACTGCATCCCCAGTGGTGCCAGTGCACTCTCTGGACTCACTGCAGTGCATCCCCAGTGGTGCCAGTGCACTCTCTGGACTCACTGCACTGCATCCCCAGTGGTGCCAGTGCTCTCTCTGGACTCACTGCACTGCATCCCCAGTGGTGCCAGTGCACTCTCTGGACTCACTGCACTGCATCACCAGTGGATCCAGTGCACTCTCTGGACTCACTGCAGTGCATCCCCAGTGGTGCCAGTGCACTCTCTGGACTCACTGCACTGCATCCCCAGTGGTGCCAGTGCACTCTATAGAGTCACTGCAGTGCATCCCCAGTGGTGCCAGTGCACTCTCTGGACTCACTGCACTGCATCAGCAGTGGTGCCAGTGCACTCTCTGGAGTAACTGCACTGCATCCCCAGTGGTGCCAGTGCGCTCTCTGGACTCACTGCACTGCATCCCCAGTGGTGCCAGTGCGCTCTCTGGACTCACCGCACTGCATCCCCAGTGGTGCCAGTGCACTCTCTGGACTCACTGCAGTGCATCCTCAGTGGTGCCAGTGCACTCTCTGGACTCACTGCACTGCATCCCCAGTGGTGCCAGTGCACTCTCTGGACTTACAGCACTGCATCCCCAGTGGTGCCAGTGCACTCTCTGGACTCACTGCGCTGCATCCCCAGTGGTGCCAGTGCACTCTCTGGACTCACTGTACTGCATCCCCAGTGGTGCCAGTGCACTCTCTGTAGTCATTGCGCTGCATCCCCAGTGGTGCCAGTGCACTCTCTGGAGTCACTGCAGTGCATCCCCAGTGGTGCCAGTGCACTCTCTGGAGTCACTGCAGTGCTTCCCCAGTGGTGCCAGTGCACTCTCTGGACTCACTGCACTGCATCCCCAGTGGTGCCGGTGCACTCTCTAGACTCACTGCAGTGCATCCCCAGTGGTGCCAGTGCACTCTCTGGACTCACTGCACTGCATCCCCAGTGGATCAGGTGCACTCTCTAGACTCACTGCAGTGCATCCCCAGTGGTGCCAGTGCACTCTCTGGACTCACTGTACTGCATCCCCAGTGGTGCCAGTGCACTCTCTAGAGTCACTGCAGTGCATCCCCATAGGTGCCAGTACACTCTCTCGACTCACTGCACAGCATCACCAGTGGTGCCAGTGCACTCTCTGGACTCACCGCACTGCATCCCCAGTGGTGCCAGTGCACTCTCTGGACTCACTGCAGTGCATCCCCAGTGGTGCCAGTGCACTCTCTGGACTCACTGCAGTGCATCCCCAGTGCTGCCAGTTCACTCTCTGGAGTCACTGTACTGCATCCCCAGTGGTGCCAGTGCACTCTCTGGACTCACTGCACTGCATCCCCAGTGGTGCCAGTGCACTCTCTGGACTAACTGAACTGCATCCCCAATTGATCCAGTGCACTCTCTGGACTCACTGCCCTGCATCCCCAGTGGTGCCAGTGCACTCTCTGGAGTCACTGCAGTGCATCCCCAGTGCTGCCAGTGCACTCTGTGGACTCACTGTACTGCATCCCCAGTGGCGCCAGTGCACTCTCTGGACTCACCGCACTGCATCCCCAGTGGTGCCAGTGCACTCTCTGTAGTCATTGCGCTGCATCACCAGTGGTACCAGTGCACTCTCTGGACTCACTGCAGTGCATCCCCAGTGGGGCCAGTGCACTCTCTGGAGTCATTTCAGTGCATCCCCAGTGGTGCCAGTGCACTCTATGGACTCACTGCAGTGCATCCCCAGTGGTGCCAGTGCACTCTCTGGACTCACTGCAGTGCATCCCCAGTGGTGCCAATGCACTCTCTGGACTCACTGCATTGCATCCCCAAGGTGCCAGTGCACTCTCTGCACTCACTACACTGCATCCCCAGTGGTGTCAGTGCACTCTCTGGACTCACTGCAGTGCATCCCCAGTGGTGCCAGTGCACTCTCTGGACTCACAGCAGTGCATTCCCAGTGGTGCCAGTGCACTCTCTGGACTCACTGCACTGCATCCCCAGTGGTGCCAGTGCACTATCTGGACTCACTGCACTGCATCCCCAGTGGTGCCAGTGCACTCTGTGGACTCACTGCACTGCATCCCCAGTGGTGCCAGTGCACTCTCTGCAGTCTCTGCAGTGCATCCCCAGTGGTGCCAGTGCACTCTGTGGACTCACTGTACTGCATCCCCAGTGGTTCCAGTGCACTCTCTGGACTCACTGCAGTACATCCCCAATGGTGCCAGTGTACTCTCTGCACTCACTGCAGTGCATCCCCAGTGGTGCCAGTGCACTCTCTGGACTCACTGCAGTGCATCCCCAGTGGTGCCAGTTCACTCTCTGGAGTCACTGTACTGCATCCCCAGTGGTGCCAGTGCACTCTCTGGACTCACTGCAGTGCATCCCCAGTGGTGCCAGTGCACTCTCTGGACTAACTGAACTGCATCCCCAATTGATCCAGTGCACTCTCTGGACTCACTGCACTGCATCCCCAGTGGTGCCAGTGCACTCTCTGGAGTCACTGCAGTGCATCCCCAGTGCTGCCAGTGCACTCTCTGGACTCACTGCACTGCATCACCAGTGGTGCCAGTGCACTCTCTGGAGTCACTGCAGTGCATCCCCAGTGGTGCCAGTGCACTCTGTGGACTCACTGTACTGCATCCACAGTGGTGCCAGTGCACTCTCTGGACTCACCGCACTGCATCCAGAGTGGTGCCAGTGCACTCTCTGGACTCACTGCACTGCATTCCCAGTGGTGCCAGTGCACTCTCTGGACTAACTGTACTGCATCCCCAATTGATCCAGTGCACTCTCTGGACTCACTGCAGTGCATCCCCAGTGGTGCCAGTGCACTCTCTGTAGTCATTGCGCTGCATCACCAGTGGTACCAGTGCTCTCTCTGGACTCACTGCACTGCATCCCCAGTGGTGCCAGTGCACTCTCTGGACTCACTGCACTGCATCACCAGTGGTGCCAGTGCACTCTCTGGACTCACTGCAGTGCATCCCCAGTGGTGCCAGTGCACTCTCTGGACTCACTGCACTGCATCCCCAGTGGTGCCAGTGCACTCTCTAGAGTCACTGCAGTGCATCCCCAGTGGTGCCAGTGCACTCTCTGGACTCACTGCAGTGCATCCCCCGTGGTGCCAGTGCACTCTGTGGACTCACTGCACTGCATCCACAGTGGTGCCAGTGCACTCTATGTAGTCATTGCGCTGCATCCCCAGTGGTGCCAGTGCACTCTCTGGACTCACTGCATTGCATCCCCAGTGGTGCCAGTGCACTCTCTGGACTCACTGCAGTGCATCCCCAGTGGTGCCAGTGCACTCTCTGGACTCACAGCACTGCATCCCCAGTGGTGCCAGTGCACTCTCTGGACTCACAGCAGTGCATCCCCAGTGGTGCCAGTGCACTCTCTGGACTCACTGCACTGCATCCCCAGTGGTGCCAGTGCACTCTCTGGAGTCTCTGCAGTGCATCCCCAGTGGTGCCAGTGCACTCTGTGGACTCACTATACTGCATCCCCAGTGGTGCCAGTGCACTCTCTGGACTCACAGCACTGCATCCCCAGTGGTGCCATTGCACTCTCTGGACTCACTGCAGTAAATCCCCAATGGTGCCAGTGTACTCTCTGCACTCACTGCAGTGCATCCCCAGTGGTGCCAGTGCACTCTCTGGACTCACTGCAGTCCATCCCCAGTGGTGCCAGTGCACTCACTGGAGTCACTGTACAGCATCCCCAGTGGTGCCAGTGCACTCTCTGTAGTCATTGCGCTGCATCCCCAGTGGTGCCAGTGCACTCTCTGGACTCACTGCACTGCATCCCCAGTGGGGCCAGTGCACTCTCTGGAGTCATTTCAGTGCATCCCCAGTGGTGCCAGTGCACTCTATGGACTTACTGCAGTGCATCCCCAGTGGTGCCAGTGCACTCTCTGGACTCACTGCAGTGCATCCCCAGTGGTGCCAATGCACTCTCTGGACTCACTGCAGTGCATCCCCAAGGTGCCAGTGCACTCTCTGCATTCACTACACTGCATCCCCAGTGGTGCCAGTGCACTCTCTGGACTCACAGCAGTGCATTCCCAGTGGTGCCAGTGCACTCTCTGGACTCACTGCACTGCATCCCCAGTGGTGCCAGTGCACTCTCTGGACTCACTGCACTGCATACCAGTGGTGCCAGTGCACTCTCTGGACTCACTGCAGTGCATCCCCAGTGGTGCCAGTGCACTCTATGGACTCACTGCACTGCATCCCCAGTGGTGCCAGTGCACTCTGTGGACTCACTGTACTGCATCCCCAGTGGTGCCAGTGCACTCTCTGGACTCACTGCAGTACATCACCAATGGTGCCAGTGTATTCTCTGCACTCACTGCAGTGCATCCCCAGTGGTGCCAGTGCACTCTCTGGAGTCTCTGCAGTGCATCCCTAGTGGTGCCAGTGCACTCTCTGGAGTCACTGTACTGCATCCCCAGTGGTGCCAGTGCACTCTCTGGACTCACTGCACTGCATGCCCAGTGGTGCCAGTGCACTCTCTGCACTCACTGCAGTCCATCCCCAGTGGTGCCAGTGCACTCTCTGGACTCACAGCACTGCATCCCCAGTGGTGCCAGTGCACTCTCTGGACTCACTGCACTGCATCCCCAGTGGTGCCAGTGCACTCTGTGGACTCACTGTACGGCATCCACAGTGGTGCCAGTGCACTCTCTGGACTCACTGCACTGCATCCCCAGTGGTGCCAGTGCACTCTCTGGACTCACTGCAGTGCATCCCCAGTGGTGCCAGTGCACTCTCTGGACTCACTGCACTGCATCCCCAGTGGTGCCAGTGCTCTCTCTGGACTCACTGCACTGCATCCCCAGTGGTGCCAGTGCACTCTCTGGACTCACTGCACTGCATCACCAGTGGATCCAGTGCACTCTCTGGACTCACTGCAGTGCATCCCCAGTGGTGCCAGTGCACTCTCTGGACTCACTGCACTGCATCCCCAGTGGTGCCAGTGCACTCTATAGAGTCACTGCAGTGCATCCCCAGTGGTGCCAGTGCACTCTCTGGACTCACTGCACTGCATCAGCAGTGGTGCCAGTGCACTCTCTGGAGTAACTGCACTGCATCCCCAGTGGTGCCAGTGCGCTCTCTGGACTCACTGCACTGCATCCCCAGTGGTGCCAGTGCGCTCTCAGGACTCACCGCACTGCATCCCCAGTGGTGCCAGTGCACTCTCTGGACTCACTGCAGTGCATCCCCAGTGGTGCCAGTGCACTCTCTGGACTCACTGCACTGCATCCCCAGTGGTGCCAGTGCACTCTCTAGAGTCACTGCAGTGCATCCCCAGTGGTGCCAGTGCACTCTCTGGACTCACTGCAGTGCATCCCCCGTGGTGCCAGTGCACTCTCTGGACTCACTGCACTGCATCCCCAGTGGTGCCAGTGCACTCTATGTAGTCATTGCGCTGCATCCCCAGTGGTGCCAGTGCACTCTCTGGACTCACTGCATTGCATCCCCAGTGGTGCCAGTGCACTCTCTGGACTCACTGCAGTGCATCCCCAGTGGTGCCAGTGCACTCTCTGGACTCACAGCACTGCATCCCCAGTGGTGCCAGTGCACTCTCTGGACTCACAGCAGTGCATCCCCAGTGGTGCCAGTGCACTCTCTGGACTCACTGCACTGCATCCCCAGTGGTGCCAGTGCACTCTCTGGAGTCTCTGCAGTGCATCCCCAGTGGTGCCAGTGCACTCTGTGGACTCACTATACTGCATCCCCAGTGGTGCCAGTGCACTCTCTGGACTCACAGCACTGCATCCCCAGTGGTGCCATTGCACTCTCTGGACTCACTGCAGTAAATCCCCAATGGTGCCAGTGTACTCTCTGCACTCACTGCAGTGCATCCCCAGTGGTGCCAGTGCACTCTCTGGACTCACTGCAGTCCATCCCCAGTGGTGCCAGTGCACTCACTGGAGTCACTGTACAGCATCCCCAGTGGTGCCAGTGCACTCTCTGTAGTCATTGCGCTGCATCCCCAGTGGTGCCAGTGCACTCTCTGGACTCACTGCACTGCATCCCCAGTGGGGCCAGTGCACTCTCTGGAGTCATTTCAGTGCATCCCCAGTGGTGCCAGTGCACTCTATGGACTTACTGCAGTGCATCCCCAGTGGTGCCAGTGCACTCTCTGGACTCACTGCAGTGCATCCCCAGTGGTGCCAATGCACTCTCTGGACTCACTGCAGTGCATCCCCAAGGTGCCAGTGCACTCTCTGCATTCACTACACTGCATCCCCAGTGGTGCCAGTGCACTCTCTGGACTCACAGCAGTGCATTCCCAGTGGTGCCAGTGCACTCTCTGGACTCACTGCACTGCATCCCCAGTGGTGCCAGTGCACTATCTGGACTCACTGCACTGCATCCCCAGTGGTGCCAGTGCACTCTCTGGACTCACTGCACTGCATACCAGTGGTGCCAGTGCACTCTCTGGACTCACTGCAGTGCATCCCCAGTGGTGCCAGTGCACTCTCTGGACTCACTGCACTGCATCCCCAGTGGTGCCAGTGCACTCTGTGGACTCACTGTACTGCATCCCCAGTGGTGCCAGTGCACTCTCTGGACTCACTGCAGTACATCACCAATGGTGCCAGTGTATTCTCTGCACTCACTGCAGTGCATCCCCAGTGGTGCCAGTGCACTCTCTGGAGTCTCTGCAGTGCATCCCTAGTGGTGCCAGTGCACTCTCTGGAGTCACTGTACTGCATCCCCAGTGGTGCCAGTGCACTCTCTGGACTCACTGCACTGCATGCCCAGTGGTGCCAGTGCACTCTCTGCACTCACTGCAGTCCATCCCCAGTGGTGCCAGTGCACTCTCTGGACTCACAGCACTGCATCCCCAGTGGTGCCAGTGCACTCTCTGGACTCACTGCACTGCATCCCCAGTGGTGCCAGTGCACTCTGTGGACTCACTGTACGGCATCCACAGTGGTGCCAGTGCACTCTCTGGACTCACCGCACTGCATCCCCAGTGGTGCCAGTGCACTCTCTGGACTCACTGCAGTGCATCCCCAGTGGTGCCAGTGCACTCTCTGGACTCACTGCACTGCATCCCCAGTGGTGCCAGTGCTCTCTCTGGACTCACTGCACTGCATCCCCAGTGGTGCCAGTGCACTCTCTGGACTCACTGCACTGCATCACCAGTGGATCCAGTGCACTCTCTGGACTCACTGCAGTGCATCCCCAGTGGTGCCAGTGCACTCTCTGGACTCACTGCACTGCATCCCCAGTGGTGCCAGTGCACTCTATAGAGTCACTGCAGTGCATCCCCAGTGGTGCCAGTGCACTCTCTGGACTCACTGCACTGCATCAGCAGTGGTGCCAGTGCACTCTCTGGAGTAACTGCACTGCATCCCCAGTGGTGCCAGTGCGCTCTCTGGACTCACTGCACTGCATCCCCAGTGGTGCCAGTGCGCTCTCAGGACTCACCGCACTGCATCCCCAGTGGTGCCAGTGCACTCTCTGGACTCACTGCAGTGCATCCCCAGTGGTGCCAGTGCACTCTCTGGACTCACTGCACTGCATCCCCAGTGGTGCCAGTGCACTCTCTGGACTTACAGCACTGCATCCCCAGTGGTGCCAGTGCACTCTCTGGACTCACTGCGCTGCATCCCCAGTGGTGCCAGTGCACTCTCTGGACTCACTGTACTGCATCCCCAGTGGTGCCAGTGCACTCTCTGTAGTCATTGCGCTGCATCCCCAGTGGTGCCAGTGCACTCTCTGGAGTCACTGCAGTGCATCCCCAGTGGTGCCAGTGCACTCTCTGGAGTCACTGCAGTGCTTCCCCAGTGGTGCCAGTGCACTCTCTGGACTCACTGCACTGCATCCCCAGTGGTGCCGGTGCACTCTCTAGAGTCACTGCAGTGCATCCCCAGTGGTGCCAGTGCACTCTCTGGAGTCTCTGCAGTGCATCCCCAGTGGTGCCAGTGCACTCTGTGGACTCACTGTACTGCATCCCCAGTGGTGCAGTGCACTCTCTGGACTCACTGCAGTGCATCCCCAGTGGTGCCAGTGCACTCTCTGGACTCACTGCAGTACATCCCCAATGGTGCCAGTGTACTCTCTGCACTCACTGCAGTGCATCCCCAGTGGTGCCAGTGCACTCTCTGGACTCACAGCAGTGCATCCCCAGTGGTGCCAGTGCACTCTGTGGAGTCACTGTACTGCATCCCCAGTGGTGCTAGTGCACTCTCTGGACTCACTGCACTGCATCCCCAGTGGTGACAGTGCACTCTCTGGACTAACTGAACTGCATCCCCAATTGATCCAGTGCACTCTCTTGACTCACTGCACTGCATCCCCAGTGGTGCCAGTGCACTCTCTGGAGTCACTGCAGTGCATCCCCAGTGCTGCCAGTGCACTCTGTGGACTCACTGTACTGCATCCCCAGTGGCGCCAGTGCACTCTCTGGACTCACCGCACTGCATCCCCAGTGGTGCCAGTGCACTCTCTGGACTCACTGCAGTGCATTCCCAGTGGTGCCAGTGCACTCTCTGGAGTCACTGCACTGCATCCCCAGTGGTGCCAGTGCACTCTCTGGACTCACTGCACTGCATCCACAGTGGTGCCAGTGCACTCTATGTAGTCATTGCGCTGCATCCCCAGTGGTGCCAGTGCACTCTCTGGACTCACTGCACTGCATCCCCAGTGGTGCCAGTGCACTCTCTGGAGTCACTGCAGTGCATCCCCAGTGGTGCCAGTGCACTCTCTAGAGTCACTGCAGTGCATCCCCAGTGGTGCCAGTGCACTCTCTGGACTCACTGCACTGCATCCCCAGTGGTGCCAGTGCACTCTGTGGACGCACTGTACTGCATCACCAGTGGTGCCAGTGCACTCTGTGGACTCACTGCAACGCATCCCCAGTGGTGCCAGTGCACTCTCTGCACTCACTGCACTGCATCCCCAGTGGTGCCAGTACACTCTCTGGACTCACTGCACTGCATCCCCAGTGGAGCCAGTTCACTCTCTGGAGTCACTGTACTGCATCCCCAGTGGTGCCAGTGCAGTCTCTGGACTCACTGCAGTGCATCCCCAGTGGTGCCAGTGCACCCTCTGGACTCACTGCAGTGCATCCCCAGTGGTGCCAGTGCACTCTCTGGACTCACTGCACTGCATCCCCAGTGGTGCCAGTGCACTCTCTGCACTCACTGCAGTGCATCCCCAGTGGTGCCACTGCACTCTCTGGACTCACTTCACTGCATCCCCAGTGGTGCCAGTGCACTCTCTGGACTCACTGCAGTGCATCCCCAGTGGTGCCAGTGCACTCTCTGGACTCACTGCACTGCATCCCCAGTGGTGCCAGTGCACTCTCTGCACTCACTGCACTGCATCCCCAGTGGTGCCAGTGCACTCTCTGGACTCACTGCACTGCATCCCCAGTGGTGCCAGTGCACTCTCTGGACTCACAGCACTGCATCCCCAGTGGTGCCAGTGCACTCTCTGGACTCACTGCACTGCATCCCCAGTGGTGCCAGTGCACTCTCTGGACTCACTGCACTGCATCCCCAGTGGTGCCAGTGCACTCTCTGGAGTCTCTGCAGTGCATCCCCAGTGGTGCCAGTGCACTCTGTGGACTCACTGTACTGCATCCTCAGTGGTGCCAGTGCACTCTCTGGACTCACAGCACTGCATCCCCAGTGGTGCCATTGCACTCTCTGGACTCACTGCAGTACATGCCCAATGGTGCCAGTGTACTCTCTGCACTCCCTGCAGTGCATCCCCAGTGGTGCCAGTGTACTCTCTGGACTCACTGCAGTGCATCCCCAGTGGTGCCAGTGCACTCACTGGAGTCACTGTACTGCATCCCCAGTGGTGCCAGTGCACTCTCTGGACTCACTGCACTGCATCCCCAGTGGTGCCAGTGCACTCTCTGGAGTCACTGCAGTGCATCCCCAGTGGTGCCAGTGCACTCTGTGGACTCACTGTACTGCATCCACAGTGGTGCCAGTGCACTCTCTGGACTCACCGCACTGCATCCAGAGTGGTGCCAGTGCACTCTCTGGACTCACTGCACTGCATCACCAGTGGTGCCAGTGCACTCTCTGGACTCACTGCACTGCATCCCCAGTGGTGCCAATGCACTCTCTAGAGTCACTGCAGTGCATCCCCAGTGGTGCCAGTGCACTCTCTGGACTCACTGCACTGCATCCCCAGTGGTGCCAGTGCACTCTCTGGAGTCACTGCAGTGCATCCCCAGTGGTGCCAGTGCACTCTGTGGACTCACTGCACTGCATCCCCAGTGGTGCCACTGCACTCTCTGGACTCACCGCACTGCATCCCCAGTGGTGCCAGTGCACTCTCTGGACTCACTGCAGTGCATCCCAAGTGGTGCCAGTGCACTCTCTGGACTCACTGCACTGCATCCCCAGTGGTGCCAGTGCACTCTCTGGACTCACTGCAGTGCATCCCCAGTGGTGCCAGTGCACTCTCTGGACTCACTGTACTGCATCCCCAGTGGTGCCAGTGCACTCTCTGGACTCACTGCACTGCATCACCAGTGGTGCCAGTGCACTCTCTGGACTCACTGTACTGCATCCCCAGTGGTGCCAGTGCACTCTCTAGAGTCACTGCAGTGCATCCCCAGTGGTGCCAGTACACTCTCTGGACTCACTGCACTGCATCACCAGTGGTGCCAGTGCACTCTCTGGACTCACCGCACTGCATCCCCAGTGGTGCCAGTGCACTCTCTGGACTCACTGCAGTGCATCCCCAGTGGTGCCAGTGCACTCTCTGGACTCACTGCAGTGCATCCCCAGTGGTGCCAGTGCACTCTCTGGACTCACTGCACTGCATCCCCAGTGGTGCCAGTGCACTCTCTAGAGTAACTGCAGTGCATCCCCAGTCGTGCCAGTGCACTCTCTGGACTCACTGCAGTGCATCCCCCGTGGTGCCAGTGCACTCTCTGGACTCACTGCAGTGCATCCCCAGTGGTGCCAGTGCACTCTCTGGACTCACTGCACTGCATCCCCAGTGGTGCCAGTGCACTCTATGTAGTCATTGCGCTGCATCCCCAGTGGTGCCAGTGCACTCTCTGGACTCACTGCATTGCATCCCCAGTGGTGCCAGTGCACTCTCTGGACTCACTGCAGTGCATCCCCAGTGGTGCCAGTGCACTCTCTGGACTCACAGCACTGCATCCCCAGTGGTGCCAGTGCACTCTCTGGACTCACAGCAGTGCATCCCCAGTGGTGCCAGTGCACTCTCTGGACTCACTGCACTGCATCCCCAGTGGTGCCAGTGCACTCTCTGGAGTCTCTGCAGTGCATCCCCAGTGGTGCCAGTGCACTCTGTGGACTCACTGTACTGCATCCCCAGTGGTGCCAGTGCACTCTCTGGACTCACAGCACTGCATCCCCAGTGGTGCCATTGCACTCTCTGGACTCACTGCAGTAAATCCCCAATGGTGCCAGTGTACTCTCTGCACTCACTGCAGTGCATCCCCAGTGGTGCCAGTGCACTCTCTGGACTCACTGCAGTCCATCCCCAGTGGTGCCAGTGCACTCACTGGAGTCACTGTACAGCATCCCCAGTGGTGCCAGTGCACTCTCTGTAGTCATTGCGCTGCATCCCCAGTGGTGCCAGTGCACTCTCTGGACTCACTGCACTGCATCCCCAGTGGTGCCAGTGCACTCTCTGGAGTCATTTCAGTGCATCCCCAGTGGTGCCAGTGCACTCTATGGACTCACTGCAGTGCATCCCCAGTGGTGCCACTGCACTCTCTGGACTCACTGCAGTGCATCCCCAGTGGTGCCAATGCACTCTCTGGACTCACTGCAGTGCATCCCCAAGGTGCCAGTGCACTCTCTGCATTCACTACACTGCATCCCCAGTGGTGCCAGTGCACTCTCTGGACTCACAGCAGTGCATTCCCAGTGGTGCCAGTGCACTCTCTGGACTCACTGCACTGCATACCCCGTGGTGCCAGTGCACTATCTGGACTCACTGCACTGCATCCCCAGTGGTGCCAGTGCACTCTCTGGACTCACTGCACTGCATCCCCAGTGGTGCCAGTGCACTCTCTGGACTCACTGCAGTGCATCCCCAGTGGTGCCAGTGCACTCTCTGGACTCACTGCACTGCATCCCCAGTGGTGCCAGTGCACTCTGTGGACTCACTGTACTGCATCCCCAGTGGTGCCAGTGCACTCTCTGGACTCACTGCAGTACATCACCAATGGTGCCAGTGTATTCTCTGCACTCACTGCAGTGCATCCCCAGTGGTGCCAGTGCACTCTCTGGAGTCTCTGCAGTGCATCCCCAGTGGTGCCAGTGCACTCTCTGGAGTCACTGTACTGCATCCCCAGTGGTGCCAGTGCACTCTCTGGACTCACTGCACTGCATGCCCAGTGGTGCCAGTGCACTCTCTGGACTCACTGCAGTCCATCCCCAGTGGTGCCAGTGCACTCTCTGGACTCACTGCACTGCATCCCCAGTGGTGCCAGTGCACTCTGTAGACTCACTGTACGGCATCCACAGTGGTGCCAGTGCACTCTCTGGACTCACCGCACTGCATCCAGAGTGGTGCCAGTGCACTCTCTGGACTCACTGCAGTGCATCCCCAGTGGTGCCAGTGCACTCTCTGGACTCACTGCACTGCATCCCCAGTGGTGCCAGTACTCTCTCTGGACTCACTGCACTGCATCCCCAGTGGTGCCAGTGCACTCTCTGGACTCACTGCACTGCATCACCAGTGGATCCAGTGCACTCTCTGGACTCACTGCAGTGCATCCCCAGTGGTGCCAGTGCACTCTCTGGACTCACTGCACTGCATCCCCAGTGGTGCCAGTGCACTCTATAGAGTCACTGCAGTGCATCCGCAGTGGTGCCAGTGCACTCTCTGGACTCACTGCACTGCATCAGCAGTGGTGCCAGTGCACTCTCTGGAGTAACTGCACTGCATCCCCAGTGGTGCCAGTGCGCTCTCTGGACTCACTGCACTGCATCCCCAGTGGTGCCAGTGCGCTCTCTGGACTCACCGCACTGCATCCGCAGTGGTGCCAGTGCACTCTCTGGACTCACTGCAGTGCATCCCCAGTGGTGCCAGTGCACTCTCTGGACTCACTGCACTGCATCCCCAGTGGTGCCAGTGCACTCTCTGGACTTACAGCACTGCATCCCCAGTGGTGCCAGTGCACTCTCTGGACTCACTGCACTGCATCCCCAGTGGTGCCAGTGCACTCTCTGGACTCACTGCAGTACATCCCCAATGGTGCCAGTGTACTCTCTGCACTCACTGCAGTGCATCCCCAGTGGTGCCAGTGCACTCTCTGGACTCACAGCAGTGCATCCCCAGTGGTGCCAGTTCACTCTGTGGAGTCACTGTACTGCATCCCCAGTGGTGCCAGTGCACTCTCTGGACTCACTGCACTGCATCCCCAGTGGTGCCAGTGCACTCTCTGGACTAACTGAACTGCATCCCCAATTGATCCAGTGCACTCTCTGGACTCACTGCACTACATCCCCAGTGGTGCCAGTGCACTCCCTGGAGTCACTGCAGTGCATCCCCAGTGCTGCCAGTGCACTCTGTGGACTCACTGTACTGCATCCCCAGTGGCGCCAGTGCACTCTCTGGACTCACCGCACTGCATCCCCAGTGGTGCCAGTGCACTCTCTGGACTCACTGCAGTGCATTCCCAGTGGTGCCAGTGCACTCTCTGGAGTCACTGCACTGCATTCCCAGTGGTGCCAGTGCACTCTCTGGACTCACTGCACTGCATCCACAGTGGTGCCAGTGCACTCTATGTAGTCATTGCGCTGCATCCCCAGTGGTGCCAGTGCACTCTCTGGACTCACTGCACTGCATCCCCAGTGGTGCCAGTGCACTCTCTGGAGTCACTGCAGTGCATCCCCAGTGGTGCCAGTGCACTCTCTAGAGTCACTGCAGTGCATCCCCAGTGGTGCCAGTGCACTCTCTGGAGTCACTGCACTGCATCCCCAGTGGTGCCAGTGCACTCTGTGGACGCACTGTACTGCATCACCAGTGGTGCCAGTGCACTCTGTGGACTCACTGCAACGCATCCCCAGTGGTGCCAGTGCACTCTCTGCACTCACTGCACTGCATCCCCAGTGGTGCCAGTGTACTCTCTGGACTCACTGCACTGCATCCCCAGTGGAGCCAGTTCACTCTCTGGAGTCACTGTACTGCATCCCCAGTGGTGCCAGTGCAGTCTCTGGACTCACTGCAGTGCATCCCCAGTGGTGCCAGTGCACTCTCTGGACTCACTGCAGTGCAACCCCAGTGGTGCCAGTGCACTCTCTGGACTCACTGCACTGCATCCCCAGTGGTGCCAGTGCACTCTCTGCACTCACTGCACTGCATCCCCAGTGGTGCCACTGCACTCTCTGGACTCACTTCACTGCATCCCCAGTGGTGCCAGTGCACTCTCTGGACTCACTGCACTGCATCCCCAGTGGTGCCAGTGCACTCTCTGCACTCACTGCACTGCATCCCCAGTGGTGCCAGTGCACTCTCTGGACTCACTGCACTGCATCCCCAGTGGTGCCAGTGCACTCTCTGGACTCACTGCACTGCATCCCCAGTGGTGCCAGTGCACTCTCTGGACTCACTGCACTGCATCCCCAGTGGTGCCAGTGCACTCTCTGGACTCACTGCACTGCATCCCCAGTGGTGCCAGTGCACTCTCTGGAGTCTCTGCAGTGCATCCCCAGTGGTGCCAGTGCACTCTGTGGACTCACTGTACTGCATCCTCAGTGGTGCCAGTGCACTCTCTGGACTCACAGCACTGCATCCCCAGTGGTGCCATTGCACTCTCTGGACTCACTGCAGTACATCCCCAATGGTGCCAATTTACTCTCTGCACTCACTACAGTGCATCCCCAGTGGTGCCAGTGTACTCTCTGGACTCACTGCAGTGCATCCCCAGTGGTGACAGTGCACTCACTGGAGTCACTGTACTGCATCCCCAGTGGTGCCAGTGCACTCTCTGGACTCACTGCACTGCATCCCCAGTGGTGCCAGTGCACTCTCTGGAGTCACTGCAGTGCATCCCCAGTGGTGCCAGTGCACTCTGTGGACTCACTGTACTGCATCCACAGTGGTGCCAGTGCACTCTCTGGACTCACCGCACTGCATCCAGAGTGGTGCCAGTGCACTCTCTGGACTCACTGCACTGCATCACCAGTCGTGCCAGTGCACTCTCTGGACTCACTGCACTGCATCCCCAGTGGTGCCAGTGCACTCTCTAGAGTCACTGCAGTGCATCCCCAGTGGTGCCAGTGCACTCTCTGGACTCACTGCACTGCATCCCCAGTGGTGCCAGTGCACTCTCTGGAGTCACTGCAGTGCATCCCCAGTGGTGCCAGTGCACTCTGTGGACTCACTGCACTGCATCCCCAGTGGTGCCACTGCACTCTCTGGACTCACCGCACTGCATCCCCAGTGGTGCCAGTGCACTCTCTGGACTCACTGCAGTGCATCCCCAGTGGTGCCAGTGCACTCTCTGGACTCACTTCACTGCATCCCCAGTGGTGCCAGTGCACTCTCTGGACTCACTGCAGTGCATCCCCAGTGCTGCCAGTTCACTCTCTGGAGTCACTGTACTGCATCCCCAGTGGTGCCAGTGCACTCTCTGGACTCACTGCAGTGCATCCCCAGTGGTGCCAGTGCACTCTCTGGACTAACTCAACTGCATCCCCAATTGATCCAGTGCACTCTCTGGACTCACTGCACTGCATCCCCAGTGGTGCCAGTGCACTCTCTGGAGTCATTTCAGTGCATCCCCAGTGGTGCCAGTGCACTCTATGGACTCACTGTACTGCATCCCCAGTGGTGCCAGTGCACTCTCTGGACTCACCGCACTGCATCCAGAGTGGTGCCAATGCACTCTCTGGACTCACTGCACTGCATCCCCAAGGTGCCAGTGCACTCTCTGCACTCACTACACTGCATCCCCAGTGGTGTCAGTGCACTCTCTGGACGCACTGCAGTGCATCCCCAGTGGTGCCAGTGCACTCTCTGGACTCACAGCAGTGCATTCCCAGTGGTGCCAGTGCACTCTCTGGACTCACTGCACTGCATCCCCAGTGGTGCCAGTGCACTATCTGGACTCACTGCACTGCATCCCCAGTGGTGCCAGTGCACTCTCTGGACTCACTGCACTGCATCCGCAGTGGTGCCAGTGCACTCTGTGGACTCACTGCACTGCATCCCCAGTGGTTCCAGTGCACTCTCTGCAGTCTCTGCAGTGCATCCCCAGTGGTGCCAGTGCACTCTGTGGACTCACTTCACTGCATCCCCAGTGGTGCCAGTGCACTCTCTGGACTCACTGCAGTACATCCCCAATGGTGCCAGTGTACTCTCTGGACTCACTGCACTGCATCCCCAGTGGTGCCAGTGCACTCTCTGGACTCACTGCACTGCATCCCCAGTGGTGCCAGTTCACTCTCTGGAGTCACTGTACTGCATCCCCAGTGGTGCCAGTGCACTCTCTGGACTCACTGCAGTGCATCCCCAGTGGTGCCAGTGCACTCTCTGGACTAACTGAACTGCATCCCCAATTGATCCAGTGCACTCTCTGGACTCACTGCACTGCATCCCCAGTGGTGCCAGTGCACTCTCTGGAGTCACTGCAGTGCATCCCCAGTGCTGCCAGTGCACTCTCTGGACTCACTGCACTGCATCACCAGTGGTGCCAGTGCACTCTCTGGAGTCACTGCAGTGCATCCCCAGTGGTGCCAGTGCACTCTGTGGGCTCACTGTACTGCATCCACAGTGGTGCCAGTGCACTCTCTGGACTCACCGCACTGCATCCAGAGTGGTGCCATTTCACTCTCTGGAGTCACTGTACTGCATTCCCAGTGGTGCCAGTGCACTCTCTGGACTAACTGTACTGCATCCCCAATTGATCCACTGCACTCTCTGGACTCACTGCAGTGCATCCCCAGTGGTGCCAGTGCACTCTCTGGACTCACTGCACTGCATCCCCAGTGGTGCCAGTGCTCTCTCTGGACTCACTGCACTGCATCCCCAGTGGTGCCAGTGCACTCTCTGGACTCACTGCACTGCATCACCAGTGGTGCCAGTGCACTCTCTGGACTCACTGCAGTGCATCCCCAGTGGTGCCAGTGCACTCTCTGGACTCACTGCACTGCATCCCCAGTGGTGCCAGTGCACTCTCTAGAGTCATTGCAGTGCATCCCCAGTGGTGGCAGTGCACTCTCTGGACTCACTGCAGTGCATCCCCCGTGGTGCCAGTGCACTCTCTGGACTCACTGCACTGCATCCCCAGTGGTGCCAGTGCACTCTCTGGAGTCACTGCACTGCATCCCCAGTGGTGCCAGTGCACTCTATGTAGTCATTGCGCTGCATCCCCAGTGGTGCCAGTGCACTCTCTGGACTCACTGCATTGCATCCCCAGTGGTGCCAGTGCACTCTCTGGACTCACTGCACTGCATCCCCAGTGGTGCCAGTGCACTCTCTGGACTCACAGCACTGCATTCCCAGTGGTGCCAGTGCACTCTCTGGACTCACTGCAGTGCATCCCCAGTGGTGCCAGTGCACTCTCTGGACTCACTGCACTGCATCCCCAGTGGTGCCAGTGCACTCTGTGGACTCACTGCACTGCATCCCCAGTGGTGCCAGTGCACTCTCTGGAGTCTCTGCAGTGCATCCCCAGTGGTGCCAGTGCACTCTGTGGACTCACTTTACTGCATCCCCAGTGGTGCCAGTGCACTCTCTGGACTCACAGGACTGCATCTCCAGTGGTGCCATTGCACTCTCTGGACTCACTGCAGTACATCCCCAATGGTGCCAGTGTACTCTCTGCACTCACTGCAGTGCATCCCCAGTGGTGCCAGTGCACTCTCTGGACTCACTGCAGTCCATCCCCAGTGGTGCCAGTGCACTCACTGGAGTCATTGCGCTGCATCCCCAGTGGTGCCAGTGCACTCTCTGGACTCACTGCAGTGCATCCCCAGTGGGGCCAGTGCACTCTCTGGAGTCATTTCAGTGCATCCCCAGTGGTGCCAGTGCACTCTATGGACTCACTGTACTGCATCCCCAGTGGTGCCAGTGCACTCTCTGGACTCACTGCAGTGCATCCCCAGTGGTGCCAATGCACTCTCTGGACTCACTGCACTGCATCCCCAAGGTGCCAGTGCACTCTCTGCATTCACTACACTGCATCCCCAGTGGTGCCAGTGCACTCTCTGGACTCACTGCAGTGCATCCCCAGTGGTGCCAGTGCACTCTCTGGACTCACAGCAGTGCATTCCCAGTGGTGCCAGTGCACTCTCTGGACTCACTGCACTGCATCCCCAGTGGTGCCAGTGCACTCTCTGGACTCACTGCAGTGCATCCCCAGTGGTGCCAGTGCACTCTCTGGAGTCTCTGCAGTGCATCCCCAGTGGTGCCAGTGCACTCTGTGGACTCACTGTACTGCATCACCAGTGGTGCCAGTGCACTCTCTGGACTTACTGCAGTACATCCCCAATGGTGCCAGTGTACTCTCTGCACTCACTGCAGTGCATCCCCAGTGGTGCCAGTGCACTCTCTGGACTCACTGCACTGCATCCCCAGTGGGGCCAGTTCACTCTCTGGAGTCACTGTACTGCATCCCCAGTGGTGCCAGTGCACTCTCTGGACTCACTGCACTGCATCCCCAGTGGTGCCAGTGCACTCTCTGGACTCACTGCAGTCCATCCCCAGTGGTGCCAGTGCACTCTCTGGACTCACAGCACTGCATCCCCAGTGGTGCCAGTGCACTCTCTGGAGTCACTGCAGTGCATCCCCAGTGGTGCCAGTGCACTCTCTGGACTCACTGTACTGCATCCACAGTGGTGCCAGTGCACTCTCTGGACTCACCGCACTGCATCCAGAGTGGTGCCAGTGCACTCTCTGGACTCACTGCAGTGCATCCCCAGTGGTGCCAGTGCACTCTCTGGACTCACTGCACTGCATCCCCAGTGGTGCCAGTGCTCTCTCTGGACTCACTGCAGTGCATCCCCAGTGGTGCCAGTGCACTCTCTGGACTCACTGCACTGCATCACCAGTGGATCCAGTGCACTCTCTGGACTCACTGCAGTGCATCCCCAGTGGTGCCAGTGCACTCTCTGGACTCACTTCACTGCATCCCCAGTGGTGCCAGTGCACTCTCTAGAGTCACTGCAGTGCATCCCCAGTGGTGCCAGTGCACTCTCTGGACTCACTGCACTGCATCACCAGTGGTGCCAGTGCACTCTCTGGAGTCACTGCACTGCATCCCCAGTGGTGCCAGTGCGCTCTGTGGACTCACTGCACTGCAACCCCAGTGGTGCCAGTGCACTCTCTGGACTCACCGCACTGCATCCCCAGTGGTGCCAGTGCACTCTCTGGACTCACTGCAGTGCATCCCCAGTGGTGCCAGTGCACTCTCTGGACTCACTGCAGTGCATCCCCAGTGGTGCCAGTGCACTCTCTGGACTTACAGCACTGCATCCCTAGTGGTGCCAGTGCACTCTCTGGACTCACTGCGCTGCATCCCCAGTGGTGCCAGTGCACTCTCTGGACTCACTGTACTGCATCCCCAGTGGTGCCAGTGCACTCTCTGTAGTCATTGCGCTGCATCCCCAGTGGTGCCAGTGCACTCACTGGAGTCACTGCACTGCATCCCCAGTGCTGCCAGTGCACTCTCTGGAGTCACTGCAGTGCTTCCCCAGTGGTGCCAGTGCACTCTCTGGAATCTCTGCAGTGCATCCCCAGTGGTGCCAGTGCACTCTGTGGACTCACTGTACTGCATCCCCAGTGGTGCCAGTGCACTCTCTGGACTCACAGCACTGCATCCCCAGTGGTGCCATTGCACTCTCTGGACTCACTGCAGTACATCCCCAATGGTGCCAGTGTACTCTCTGCACTCACTGCAGTGCATCCCCAGTGGTGCCAGTGCACTCTCTGGACTCACTGCACTGCATCCCCAGTGGTGCCAGTGCACTCTGTGGACTCACTGTACTGCATCCCCAGTGGTGCCAGTGCACTCTCTGGACTCACTGCACTGCATCCCCAGTGGTGCCAGTGCACTCTCTGGACTCACTGCAGTGCATCCCCAGTGGTGCCAGTGCACTCTCTGGACTCACTGCAGTGCATCCCCAGTGGTGCCAGTTCACTCTCTGGAGTCATTGCGCTGCATCCCCAGTGGTGCCAGTGCACTCTCTGGACTCACTGCACTGCATCCCCAGTGGGGCCAGTGCACTCTCTGGAGTCATTTCAGTGCATCCCCAGTGGTGCCAGTGCACTCTATGGACTCACTGCAGTGCATCCCCAGTGGTGCCAGTGCACTCTCTGGACTCACTGCAGTGCATCCCCAGTGGTGCCAATGCACTCTCTGGACTCACTGCACTGCATCCCCAAGGTGCCAGTGCACTCTCTGCATTCACTACACTGCATCCCCAGTGGTGCCAGTGCACTCTCTGGACTCACTGCAGTGCATCCCCAGTGGTGCCAGTGCACTCTCTGGACTCACAGCAGTGCATTCCCAGTGGTGCCAGTGCACTCTCTGGACTCACTGCACTGCATCCCCAGTGGTGCCAGTGCACTATCTGGACTCACTGCACTGCATCCCCAGTGCTGATAGTGCACTCTCTGGACTCACTGCACTGCATCCCCAGTGGTGCCAGTGCACTCTCTGTAGTCATTGCGCTGCATCCCGAGTGGTGCCAGTGCACTCTCTGGACTCACTGCACTGCATCCCCAGTGGGGCCAGTGCACTCTCTGGAGTCATTTCAGTGCATCCCCAGTGGTGCCAGTGCACTCTATGGACTCACTGCAGTGCATCCCCAGTGGTGCCAGTGCACTCTCTGGACTCACTGCAGTGCATCCCCAGTGGTGCCAATGCACTCTCTGGACTCACTGCACTGCATCCCCAAGGTGCCAGTGCACTCTCTGCATTCACTACACTGCATCCCCAGTGGTGCCAGTGCACTCTCTGGACTCACTGCAGTGCATCCCCAGTGGTGCCAGTGCACTCTCTGGACTCACAGCAGTGCATTCCCAGTGGTGCCAGTGCACTCTCTGGACTCACTGCACTGCATCCCCAGTGGTGCCAGTGCACTATCTGGACTCACTGCACTGCATCCCCAGTGTTGCCAGTGCACTCTCTGGACTCACTGCACTGCATCCCCAGTGGTGCCAGTGCACTCTCTGGACTCACTGCAGTGCATCCCCAGTGGTGCCAGTGCACTCTCTGGAGTCTCTGCAGTGCATCCCCAGTGGTGCCAGTGCACTCTCTGGACTCACTGTACTGCATCCCCAGTGGTGCCAGTGCACTCTCTGGACTCACTGCAGTACATCCCCAATGGTGCCAGTGTACTCTCTGCACTCACTGCAGTGCATCCCCAGTGGTGCCAGTGCACTCTCTGGACTCACTGCAGTGCATCCCCACTGGTGCCAGTGCACTCTCTGGAGTCACTGTACTGCATCCCCAGTGGTGCCAGTGCACTCTCTGGACTCACTGCACTGCATCCCCAGTGGTGCCAGTGCACTCTCTGGACTCACTGCAGTCCATCCCCAGTGGTGCCAGTGCACTCTCTGGACTCACAGCACTGCATCCCCAGTGGTGCCAGTGCACTCTCTGGAGTCACTGCAGTGCATCCCCAGTGGTGCCAGTGCACTCTGTGGACTCACTGTACTGCATCCACAGTGGTGCCAGTGCACTCTCTGGACTGACCGCACTGCATCCAGAGTGGTGCCAGTGCACTCTCTGGACTCACTGCAGTGCATCCCCAGTGGTGCCAGTGCACTCTCTGGACTCACTGCACTGCATCCCCAGTGGTGCCAGTGCTCTCTCTGGACTCACTGCACTGCATCCCCAGTGGTGCCAGTGCACTCTCTGGACTCACTGCACTGCATCACCAGTGGATCCAGTGCACTCTCTGGACTCACTGCAGTGCATCCCCAGTGGTGCCAGTGCACTCTCTGGACTCACTGCACTGCATCCCCAGTGGTGCCAGTGCACTCTCTAGAGTCACTGCACTGCATCCCCAGTGGTGCCAGTGCACTCTCTGGACTCACTGCACTGCATCACCAGTGGTGCCAGTGCACTCTCTGGACTCACTGCACTGCATCCCCAGTGGTGCCAGTGCGCTCTGTGGACTCACTGCACTGCATCCCCAGTGGTGCCAGTGCACTCTCTGGACTCACCGCACTGCATCCCCAGTGGTGCCAGTGCACTCTCTGGACTCACTGCAGTGCATCCCCAGTGGTGCCAGTGCACTCTCTGGACTCACTGCAGTGCATCCCCAGTGGTGCCAGTGCACTCTCTGGACTTACAGCACTGCATCCCTAGTGGTGCCAGTGCACTCTCTGGACTCACTGCGCTGCATCCCCAGTGGTGCCAGTGCACTCTCTGGACTCACTGTACTGCATCCCCAGTGGTGCCAGTGCACTCTCTGTAGTCATTGCGCTGCATCCCCAGTGGTGCCAGTGCACTCTCTGGAGTCACTGCACTGCATCCCCAGTGGTGCCAGTGCACTCTCTGGACTCACTGCAGTGCTTCCCCAGTGGTGCCAGTGCACTCTCTGGACTCACTGCACTGCATCCCCAGTGGTGCCGGTGCACTCTCTAGAGTCACTGCAGTGCATCCCCAGTGGTGCCAGTGCACTCTCTGGAGTCTCTGCAGTGCATCCCCAGTGGTGCCAGTGCACTCTGTGGACTCACTGTACTGCATCCCCAGTGGTGCAGTGCACTCTCTGGACTCACTGCAGTGCATCCCCAGTGGTGCCAGTTCACTCTCTGGATTCACTGTACTGCATCCCCAGTGGTGCCAGTGCACTCTCTGGACTCACTGCACTGCATCCCCAGTGGTGCCAGTGCACTCTCTGGACTAACTGAACTGCATCCCCAATTGATCCTGTGCACTCTCTGGACTCACTGCACTGCATCCCCAGTGGTGCCAGTGCACTCTCTGGAGTCACTGCAGTGCATCCCCAGTGCTGCCAGTGCACTCTGTGGACTCACTGTACTGCATCCCCAGTGGCGCCAGTGCACTCTCTGGACTCACCGCACTGCATCCCCAGTGGTGCCAGTGCACTCTCTGGACTCACTGCACTGCATTCCCAGTGGTGCCAGTGCACTCTCTGCACTCCCTACACTGCATCCCCAGTGGTGCCAGTGCACTCTCTGGACTCACTGCACTGCATCCCCCGTGGTGCCAGTGCACTCTCTGTAGTCATTGCGCTGCATCACCAGTGGTACCAGTGCACTCTCTGGACTCACTGCACTGCATCCCCAGTGGGGCCAGTGCACTCTCTGGAGTCATTTCAGTGCATCCCCAGTGGTGCCAGTGCACTCTATGGACTCACTGCAGTGCATCCCCAGTGGTGCCAGTGCACTCTCTGGACTCACTGCACTGCATCCCCAGTGGTGTCAATGCACTCTCTGGACTCACTGCACTGCATCCCCAAGGTGCCAGTGCACTCTCTGCACTCACTACACTGCATCCCCAGTGGTGTCAGTGCACTCTCTGGACTCACTGCAGTGCATCCCCAGTGGTGCCAGTGCACTCTCTGGACTCACTGCACTGCATCCACAGTGGTGCCAGTGCACTCTATGTAGTCATTGCGCTGCATCCCCAGTGGTGCCAGTGCACTCTCTGGACTCACTGCACTGCATCCCCAGTGGTGCCAGTGCACTCTCTGGAGTCACTGCAGTGCATCCCCTGTGGTGCCAGTGCACTCTCTGGACTCACTGCACTGCATCCCCAGTGGTGCCAGTGCACTCTCTAGAGTCACTGCAGTGCATCCCCAGTGGTGCCAGTGCACTCTCTGGACTCACTGCACTGCATCCCCAGTGGTGCCAGTGCACTCTGTGGACGCACTGTACTGCATCCCCAGTGGTGCCAGTGCACTCTGTGGACTCAGTGCACTGCATCCCCAGTGGTGCCAGTGCACTCTCTGCACTCACTGCACTGCATCCCCAGTGGTGCCAGTGTACTCTCTGGACTCACTGCACTGCATCCCCAGTGGAGCCAGTTCACTCTCTGGAGTCACTGTACTGCATCCCCAGTGGTGCCAGTGCAGTCTCTGGACTCACTGCAGTGCATCCCCAGTGGTGCCAGTGCACCCTCTGGACTCACTGCAGTGCATCCCCAGTGGTGCCAGTGCACTCTCTGGACTCACTGCACTGTATCCCCAGTGGTGCCAGTGCACTCTCTGCACTCACTGCACTGCTTCCCCAGTGGTGCCACTGCACTCTCTGGACTCACTGCACTGCATCCCCAGTGGTGCCAGTGCACTCTCTGGACTCACTGCACTGCATCCCCAGTGGTGCCAGTGCACTCTCTGGACTCACTGCACTGCATCCCCAGTGGTGCTAGTGCACTCTCTGCACTCACAGCACTGCATCCCCAGTGGTGCCAGTGCACTCTCTGCACTCACAGCACTGCATCCCCAGTGGTGCCAGTGCACTCTCTGGACTCACTGCACTGCATCCCCAGTGGTGCCAGTGCACTCTCAGGAGTCTCTGCAGTGCATCCCCAGTGGTGCCAGTGCACTCTGTGGACTCACTGTACTGCATCCCCAGTGGTGCCAGTGCACTCTCTGGACTCACAGCACTGCATCCCCAGTGGTGCCATTGCACTCTCTGGACTCACTGCAGTACATCCCCAATGGTGCCAGTGTACTCTCTGCACTCACTGCAGTGCATCCCCAGTGGTGCCAGTGTACTCTCTGGACTCACTGCAGTGCATCCCCAGTGGTGCCAGTGCACTATCTGGACTCACTGTACTGCATCCCCAGTGGTGCCAGTGCACTCTCTGGACTCACTGCACTGCATCCCCAGTGGTGTCAGTGCACTCTCTGGACTAACTGAACTGCATCCCCAATTGATCCAGTGCACTCTCTGGACTCACTGCACTGCATCACCAGTGGTGCCAGTGCACTCTCTGGACTCACTGCACTGCATCCCCAGTGGTGCCAGTGCACTCTCTAGAGTCACTGCAGTGCATCCCCAGTGGTGCCAGTGCACTCTCTGGACTCACTGCACTGCATCCCCAGTGGTGCCAGTGCACTCTCTGGAGTCACTGCACTGCATCCCCAGTGGTGCCAGTGCACTCTGTGGACTCACTGCACTGCATCCCCAGTGGTGCCACTGCACTCTCTGGACTCACCGCACTGCATACCCCAGTGGTGCCAGTGCACTCTCTGGACTCACTGCAGTGCATCCCCAGTGGTGCCAGTGCACTCTCTGGACTCACTGCAGTGCATCCCCAGTGGTGCCAGTGCACTCTCTGGACTCACTGCACTGCATCCCCAGTGGTGCCAGTGCACTCTCTGGACTCACTGTACTGCATCCCCAGTGGTGCCAGTGCACTCTCTGGACTCACTGCAGTGCATCCCCAGTGGTGCCAGTGCACTCTCTGGAGTCTCTGCAGTGCATCCCCAGTGGTGCCAGTGCACTCTCTGGACTCACTGCAGTGCTTCCCCAGTGGTGCCAGTGCACTCTCTGGACTCACTACACTGCATCCCCAGTGGTGCCGGTGCACTCTCTAGAGTCACTGCAGTGGATCCCCAGTGGTGCCAGTGCACTCTCTGGAGTCTCTGCAGTGCATCCCCAGTGGTGCCAGTGCACTCTGTGGACTCACTGTACTGCATCCCCAGTGGTGCCAGTGCACTCTCTGGACTCACTGCACTGCATCCCCAGTGGTGCCAGTGTACTCTCTGCACTCACTGCAGTACATCCCCAGTGGTGCCAGTGCACTCTCTGGACTCACTGCAGTGCATCCCCAGTGGTGCCAGTTCACTCTCTGAAGTCACTGTAATGCATCCCCAGTGGTGCCAGTGCACTCTCTGGACTCAGTGCACTGCATCCCCAGTGGTGCCAGTGCACTCTCTGGACTAACTGAACTGCATCCCCAATTGATCCAGTGCACTCTCTGGACTCACTGCACTGCATCCCCAGTGGTGCCAGTGCACTCTCTGGAGTCACTGCAGTGCATCCCCAGTGGTGCCAGTGCACTCTGTGGACTCACTGTACTGCATCCACAGTGGCGCCAGTGTACTCTCTGGACTCACCGCACTGCATCCAGAGTGGTGCCAGTGCACTCTCTGGACTCACTGCACTGCATCCCCAGTGGTGCCAGTTCACTCTCTGGACTCACTGCAGTGCATCCCCAGTGGTGCCAGTGCACTCTCTGGACTCACTGCACTGCATCCCCAGTGGTGCCAGTGCACTCTCTGGACTCACTGCAGTGCATCCCCAGTGGTGCCAGTGCACTCTCTGTAGTCATTGCGCTGCATCCCCAGTGGTGCCAGTGCACTCTCTGGACTCACTGCACTGCATCCCCAGTGGGGCCAGTGCACTCTCTGGAGTCATTTCAGTGCATCCCCAGTGGTGCCAGTGCACTCTATGGACTCACTGCAGTGCATCCCCAGTGGTGCCAGTGCACTCTCTGGACTCACTGCACTGCATCCCCAGTGGTGCCAATGCACTCTCTGGACTCACTGCACTGCATCCCAAGGTGCCAGTGCACTCTCTGCACTCAGTGCACTGCATCCCCAGAGGTGCCAGTGCACTCTCTGGACTCACTGCACTGCATCCCCAGTGCTGACAGTGCACTCTCTGGACTCACTGCACTGCATCCCCAGTGGTGCCAGTGCACTCTCTGGACTCACTGCAGTGCATCCCCACTGGTGCCAGTGCACTCTCTGGACTCACTGCACTGCATCCCCAGTGGTGCCAGTGCACTCTCTGGAGTCTCTGCTGTGCATCCCCAGTGGTGCCAGTGCACTCTGTGGAGTCACTGTACTGCATCCCCAGTGGTGCCAGTGCACTCTCTGGACTCACTGCAGTACATCCCCAATGGTGCCAGTGTACTCTCTGCACTCACTGCAGTGCATCCCCAGTGGTGCCAGTGCACTCTCTGGACTCACTGCAGTGCATCCCCAGTGGTGCCAGTGCACTCTGTGGAGTCACTGTACTGCATCCACAGTGGTACCAGTGCAGTCTCTGGACTCACTGCAGTGCATCCACAGTGGTGCCAGTGCACTCTCTGGACTCACTGCAGTCCATCCCCAGTGGTGCCAGTGCACTCTCTGTAGTCATTGCGCTGCATCCCCAGTGGTGCCAGTGCACTCTCTGGACTCACTGCACTGCATCCCCAGTGGGGCCAGTGCACTCTCTGGAGTCATTTCAGTGCATCCCCAGTGGTGCCAGTGCACACTATGGACTCACTGCAGTGCATCCCCAGTGGTGCCAGTGCACTCTCTGGACTCACTGCTGTGCTTCCCAGTGGTGCCAATGCACTCTCTGGACTCACTGCACTGCATACCCAAGGTGCCAGTGCACTCTCTGCACTCACTACACTGCATCCCCAGTGGTGCCAGTGCACTCTCTAGACTCACTGCAGTGCATCCCCAGTGGTGCCAGTGCACTCTCTGGACTCACAGCAGTGCATTCCCAGTGGTGCCAGTGCACTCTCTGGACTCACTGCACTGCATCCCCAGTGGTGCCAGTGCACTCTCTGGACTCACTGCACTGCATCCTCAGTGCTGACAGTGCACTCTCTGGACTCACAGCAGTGCATCCCCAGTGGTGCCAGTGCACTCTCTGGAGTCACTGCAGTGCATCCCCAGTGGTGCCAGTGCACTCTCTGGACTCACTGCACTGCATCCCCAGTGGTGCCAGTGCACTCTCTGGAGTCTCTGCAGTGCATCCCCAGTGGTGCCAGTGCACTCTGTGGACTCACTGTACTGCATCCCCAGTGGTGCCAGTGCACTCTATGGACTCACTGCAGTATATCCCCAATGGTGCCAGTGTACTCTCTGCACTCACTGCAGTGCATCCCCAGTGGTGCCAGTGCACTCTCTGGACTCACTGCAGTGCATCCCCAGTGGTGCCAGTTCACTCTCTGTAGTCACTGTACTGCATCCCCAGTGGTGCCAGTGCACTCTCTGGACTCACTGCACTGCATCCCCAGTGGTGCCAGTGCACTCTCTGGAGTCACTGCAGTGCATCCCCAGTGGTGCCAGTGCACTCTGTGGACTCACTGTACTGCATCCACAGTGGTGCCAGTGCACTCTCTGGACTCACCGCACTGCATCCAGAGTGGTGACAGTGCACTCTCTGGACTCACTGCACTGCATCCCCAGTGGTGCCAGTGCTCTCTCTGGACTCACTGCAATGCATCCCCAGTGGTGCCAGTGCACTCTCTGGACTCACTGCACTGCATCCCCAGTGGTGCCAGTGCTCTCTCTGGACTCACTGCAATGCATCCCCAGTGGTGCCAGTGCACTCTCTGGACTCACTGCACTGCATCACCAGTGGATCCAGTGCACTCTCTGGACTCACTGCAGTGCATCCCCAGTGGTGCCAGTGCACTCTCTGGACTCACTGTACTGCATCCCCAGTGGTGCCAGTGCACTCTCTAGAGTCACTGCAGTGCATCCCCAGTGGTGCCAGTGCACTCTCTGGACTCACTGCGGTGCATCCCCAGTGGTGCCAGTGCACTCTCTGGACTCACTGCTGTGCATCCCCAGTGGTGCCAGTGCACTCTCTGGACTCACTGCAGTGCATCCCCAGTGGTGCCAGTTCACTCTCTGGACTCACTGCACTGCATCCCCAGTGGTGCCAGTGCACTCTCTGCACTCACTGCACTGCATCCCCAGTGGTGCCAGTGCACTCTCTGGACTAACTGAACTGCATCCCCAATTGGTCCAGTGCACTCTGTGGACTCACTGCACTGCATCCCCAGTGGTGCCAGTGCACTCTCTCCAGTCTCTGCAGTGCATCCCCAGTGGTGCCAGTTCACTCTCTGGAGTCACTGTACTGCATCCCCAGTGGTGCCAGTGCACTCTCTGGACTCACTGCAGTGCATCCCCAGTGGTGCCAGTGTACTCTCTGGACTAACTGAACTGCATCCCCAATTGATCCAGTGCACTCTCTGGACTCACTGCACTGCATCCCCAGTGGTGCCAGTGCACTCTCTGGAGTCACTGCAGTGCATCCCCAGTGCTGCCAGTGCACTTTCTGGACTCACTGCACTGCATCACCAGTGGTGCCAGTGCACTCTCTGGAGTCACTGCAGTGCATCCCCAGTGGTGCCAGTGTACTCTGTGGACTCACTGTACTGCATCCACAGTGGTGCCAGTACACTCTCTGGACTCACCGCACTGCATCCAGAGTGGTGCCAGTGCACTCTCTCGACTCACTCCACTGCATTCCCAGTGGTGCCAGTGCACTCTCTGGACTAACTGTACTGCATCCCCAATTGATCCAGTGCACTCTCTGGACTCACTGCACTGCATCCCCAGTGGTGCCAGTGCACTCTCTGGACTCACTGCACTGCATCCCCAGTGGTGCCAGTGCTCTCTCTGGACTCACTGCACTGCATCCCCTGTGGTGCCAGTGCACTCTCTGGACTCACTGCACTGCATCACCAGTGGTGCCAGTGCACTCTCTGGACTCACTGCACTGCATCCCCAGTGGTGCCAGTGCACTCTCTAGAGTCACTGCAGTGCATCCCCAGCGGTGCCAGTGCACTCTCTGGACTCACTGCAGTGCATCCCCAGTGGTGCCAGTGCACTCTCTGGAGTTACTGCACTGCATCCTCAGTGGTGCCAGTGCACTCTCTGGACTCACCGCACTGCATCCCCTGTGGTGCCAGTGCACTCTCTGGACTCACTGCAGTGCATCCCCAGTGGTGCCAGTGCACTCTCTGGACTCACTGCAGTCCATCCCCAGTGGTGCCAGTGCACTCTCTGGACTCACAGCACTGCATCCCCAGTGGTGCCAGTGCACTCTCTGGACTCACTGGACTGCATCACCAGTGGTGCCAGTGCACTCTGTGGACTCACTGTACTGCATCCCCAGTGGTGCCAGTGCACTCTCTGGACTCACCGCACTGCATCCAGAGTGGTGCCAGTGCACTCTCTGGACTCGCTGCAGTGCATCCCCAGTGGTGCCAGTGCACTCTCTGGACTCACTGCACTGCATCCCCAGTGGTGCCAGTGCTCTCTCTGGACTCACTGCACTGCATCCCCAGTGGTGCCAGTGCACTCTCTGGACTCACTGCACTGCATAACCAGTGGTGCCAGTGCACTCTCTGGACTCACTGCAGTGCATCCCCAGTGGTGCCAGTGCACTCTCTGGACTCACTGCACTGCATCCCCAGTGGTGCCAGTGCACTCTCTAGAGTCACTGCACTGCATCCCCAGTGGTGCCAGTGCACTCTCTGGACTCACTGCACTGCATCACCAGTGGTGCCAGTGCAGTCTCTGGACTCACTGCACTGCATCCCCAGTGGTGCCAGTGCGCTCTGTGGACTCACTGCACTGCATCCCCAGTGGTGCCAGTGCACTCTCTGGACTCACCGCACTGCATCCCCAGTGGTGCCAGTGCACTCTCTGGACTCACTGCAGTGCATCCCCAGTGGTGCCAGTGCACTCTCTGGACTCACTGCAGTGCATCCCCAGTGGTGCCAGTGCACTCTCTGGACTTACAGCACTGCATCCCCAGTGGTGCCAGTGCACTCTCTGGACTCACTGTACTGCATCACCAGTGGTGCCAGTGCACTCTCTGTAGTCATTGCGCTGCATCACCAGTCGTGCAAGTGCACTCTCTGGAGTCACTGCCCTGCATCCCCAGTGGTGCCAGTGCACTCTCTGGAGTCACTGCAGTGCTTCCCCAGTGGTGCCAGTGCACTCTCTGGACTCACTGCACTGCATCCCCAGTGGTGCCGGTGCACTCTCTAGAGTCACTGCAGTGCATCCCCAGTGGTGCCAGTGCACTCTCTGGAGTCTCTGCAGTGCATCCCCAGTGGTGCCAGTGCACTCTGTGGACTCACTGTACTGCATCCCCAGTGGTGCCAGTGCACTCTCTGGACTCACTGCACTGCATCCCCAGTGGTGCCAGTGCACTCTCTGGACTCACTGCAGTACATCCCCAATGGTGCCAGTGTACTCTCTGCACTCACTGCAGTGCATCCCCAGTGGTGCCAGTGCACTCTCTGGACTCACTGCAGTGCATCCCCAGTGGTGCCAGTTCACTCTCTGGAGTCACTGTACTGCATCCCCAGTGGTGCCAGTGCACTCTCTGGACTCACTGCACTGCATCCCCAGTGGTGCCAGTGCACTCTCTGGACTAACTGAACTGCATCCCCAATTGATCCAGTGCACTCTCTGGACTCACTGCACTGCATCCCCAGTGGTGCCAGTGCACTCTCTGGAGTCACTGCAGTGCGTCCCCAGTGCTGCCAGTGCACTCTGTGGACTCACTGTACTGCATCCCCGGTGGCGCCAGTGCACTCTCTGGACTCACCGCACTGCATCCCCAGTGGTGCCAGTGCACTCTCTGGACTCACTGCAGTGCATCCCCAGTGGTGCCAGTGCACTCTCTGGAGTCACTGCACTGCATCCCCAGTGGTGCCAGTGCACTCTCTGGACTCACTGCACTGCATCCCCAGTGGTGCCAGTGCCCTCTCTGTAGTCATTGCGCTGCATCACCAGTGGTACCAGTGCACTCTCTGGACTCACTGCACTGCATCCCCAGTGGGGCCAGTGCACTCTCTGGAGTCATTTCAGTGCATCCCCAGTGGTGCCAGTGCACTCTATGGACTCACGGCAGTGCATCCCCAGTGGTGCCAGTGCACTCTCTGGACTCACTGCACTGCATCCCCAGTGGTGCCAATGCACTCTCTGGACTCACTGCACTGCATCCCCAAGGTGCCAGTGCACTCTCTGCACTCACTACACTGCATCCCCAGTGGTGTCAGTGCACTCTGTGGACTCACTGCACTGCATCCCCAGTGGTGCCAGTGCACTCTGTGGACTCACTGCACTGCATCCCCAGTGGTGCCAGTGCACTCTCTGGACTCACTGCAGCACATCCCCAATGGTGCCAGTGTACTCTCTGCACTCACTGCAGTGCATCCCCAGTGGTGCCAGTGCACTCTGTGGACTCACTGTACTGCATCCCCAGTGGTGCCAGTGCACTCTCTGGACTCACTGCAGTACATCCCCAATGGTGCCAGTGTACTCTCTGCACTCACTGCAGTGCATCCCCAGTGGTGCCAGTGCACTCTCTGGACTCACTGCAGTGCATCCCCAGTGGTACCAGTTCACTCTCTGGAGTCACTATACTGCATCCCCAGTGGTGCCAGTGCACTCTCTGGACTCACTGCAGTGCATCCCCAGTGGTGCCAGTGCACTCTCTGGACTAACTGAACTGCATCCCCAATTGATCCAGTGCACTCTCTGGACTCACTGCACTGCATCCCCAGTGGTGCCAGTGCACTCTCTGGAGTCCCTGCAGTGCATCCCCAGTGGTGCCAGTGCACTCTCTGGACTCACTGCACTGCATCACCAGTGGTGCCAGTGCACTCTCTGGACTCACAGCACTGCATCCCCAGTGGTGCCAGTGCACTCTCTGGACTCACTGCAGTGCATCCCCAGTGGTGCCAGTGCACTCTCTGGACTCACTGCAGTGCATCCCCATGGTGCCAGTGCACTCTCTGGACTCACTGCAGTGCATCCCCAGTGGTGCCAGTGCACTCTCTGGAGTCACTGCACTGCATCCCCAGTGGTGCCAGTGCACTCTCTGGACTCACTGCACTGCATCCACAGTGGTGCCAGTGCACTCTATGTAGTCATTGCGCTGCATCCCCAGTGGTGCCAGTGCACTCTCTGGACTCACTGCACTGCATCCCCAGTGGTGCCAGTGCACTCTCTGGAGTCACTGCAGTGCATCCCCTGTGGTGCCAGTGCACTCTCTGGACTCACTGCACTGCATCCCCAGTGGTGCCAGTGCACTCTCTAGAGTCACTGCAGTGCATCCCCAGTGGTGCCAGTGCACTCTCTGGACTCACTGCACTGCATCCCCAGTGGTGCCAGTGCACTCTGTGGACTCACTGCACTGCATCCCCAGTGGTGCCAGTGCACTCTCTGCACTCACTGCACTGCATCCCCAGTGGTGCCAGTGTACTCTCTGGACTCAATGCACTGCATCCCCAGTGGAGCCAGTTCACTCTCTGGAGTCACTGTACTGCATCCCCAGTGGTGCCAGTGCAGTCTCTGGACTCACTGCAGTGCATCCCCAGTGGTGCCAGTGCACCCTCTGGACTCACTGCACTGCATCCCCAGTGGTGCCAGTGCACTCTCTGCACTCACTGCACTGCATCCCCAGTGGTGCCACTGCACTCTCTGGACTCACTGCACTGCATCCCCAGTGGTGCCAGTGCACTCTCAGGAGTCTCTGCAGTGCATCCCCAGTGGTGCCAGTGCACTCTCTGCACTCACTGCACTGCATCCCCAGTGGTGCCAGTGCACTCTCTGGACTCACTGCAGTGCATCCCCAGTGGTGCCAGTGCACTCTCTGGACTCACAGCACTGCATCCCCAGTGGTGCCAGTGCACTCTCTGGACTCACTGCACTGCATCCCCAGTGGTGCCAGTGCACTCTCTGGACTCACTGCACTGCATCCCCAGTGGTGCCATTGCACTCTCTGGACTCACTGCAGTACATCCCCAATGGTGCCAGTGTACTCTCTGCACTCACTGCAGTGCATCCCCAGTGGTGCCAGTGTACTCTCTGGACTCACTGCAGTGCATCCCCAGTGGTGCCAGTGCACTCACTGGAGTCAATGTACTGCATCCCCAGTGGTGCCAGTGCACTCTCTGGACTCACTGCACTGCATCCCCAGTGGTGTCAGTGCACTCTCTGGACTAACTGAACTGCATCCCCAATTGATCCAGTGCACTCTCTGGACTCACTGCAGGGCATCCCCAGTGGTGCCAGTGCACTCTCTGGAGTCACTGCAGTGCATCCCCAGTGGTTCCAGTGCACTCTGTGGACTCACTGTACTGCATCCACAGTGGTGCCAGTGCACTCTCTGGACTCACTGCACTGCATCACCAGTGGTGCCAGTGCACTCTCTGGACTCACTGCAGTGCATCCACAGTGGTGCCAGTGCACTCTCTGGACTCACTGCACTGCATCCCCAGTGGTGCCAGTGTACTCTCTAGAGTCACTGCAGTGCATCCCCAGTGGTGCCAGTGCACTCTCTGGACTCACTGCACTGCATCCCCAGTGGTGCCAGTGCACTCTCTGGAGTCACTGCAGTGCATCCCCAGTGGTGCCAGTGCACTCTCTGGACTCACTGCACTGCATCCCCAGTGGTGCCACTGCACTCTCTGGACTCACCGCACTGCATCCCCAGTGGTGCCAGTGCACTCTCTGGACTCACTGCACTGCATCCCCAGTGGTGTCAGTGCACTCTCTGGACTCACTGCAGTGCATCCCCAGTGGTGCCAGTGCACTCTCTGGACTCACTGCGCTGCATCCCCAGTGGTGCCAGTGCACTCTCTGGACTCACTGTACTGCATCCCCAGTGGTGCCAGTGCACTCTCTGGACTCACTGCACTGCATCCCCAGTGGTGCCAGTGCACTCTCTGGACTCACTGCAGTGCATCCCCAGTGGTGCCAGTGCACTCTCTGGAGTCACTGCAGTGCTTCCCCAGTGGTGCCAGTGCACTCTCTGGACTCACTGCTCTGCATCCCCAGTGGTGCCGGTGCACTCTCTAGAGTCACTGCAGTGCATTCCCAGTGGTGCCAGTGCACTCTCTGGAGTCTCTGCAGTGCATCCCCAGTGGTGCCAGTGCACTCTGTGGACTCACTGTACTGCATCCCGAGTGGTGCCAGTGAACTCTCTGGACTCACTGCACTGCATCCCCAGTGGTGCCAGTGTACTCTCTGCACTCACTGCAGTACATCCCCAGTGGTGCCAGTGCACTCTCTGGACTCACTGCAGTGCATCCCCAGTGGTGCCAGTTCACTCTCTGAAGTCCCTGTAATGCATCCCCAGTGGTGCCAGTGCACTCTCTGGACTCAGTGAAGTGCATCCCCAGTGGTGCCAGTGCACTCTCTGGACTCACTGCAGTGCATCCCCAGTGGTGCCAGTTCACTCTCTGAAGTCACTGTAATGCATCCCCAGTGGTGCCAGTGCACTCTCTGGACTCACTGCAGTGCATCCCCAATGGTGCCAGTGCACTCTGTGGACTCACTGCACTGCATCCCCAGTGGTGCCAGTGCACTCTCTGGACTCACTGCAGTGCATCCCCAGTGGTGCCAGTGCGCTCTCTGTAGTCATTGCGCTGCATCCCGAGTGGTATCAGTGCACTCTCTGGACTCACTGCACTGCATCCCCAGTGGGGCCAGTGCACTCTCTGGAGTCATTTCAGTGCATCCCCAGTGGTGCCAGTGCACTCTATGGACTCACTGCAGTGCATCCCCAGTGGTGCCAGTGCACTCTATGGACTCACTGCACTGCATCCCCAGTGGTGCCAATGCATTCTCTGGACTCACTGCACTGCATCCCCAAGGTGCCAGTGCACTCTCTGCACTCACTACACTGCATCCCCAGTGGTGCCAGTGCACTCTCTGGACTCACTGCAGTGCATCCCCAGTGGTGCCAGTGCACTCTCTGGACTCACTGCACTGCATCCCCAGTGGTGCCAGTGCACTCTCTGGACTCACTGCACTGCATCCCCAGTGGTGCCACTGCACTCTCTGGACTCACTGCACTGCATCCCCAGTGGTGCCAGTGCACTCTCTGGACTCACTGCAGTGCATCCCCAGTAGTGCCAGTGCACTCTCTGGACTCACTGCACTGCATCCCCAGTGGTGCCACTGCACTCTCTGGAGTCTCTGCAGTGCATCCCCAGTGGTGCCAGTGCACTCTCTGGACTCACTGTACTGCATCCCCAGTGGTGCCAGTGCACTCTCTGGACTCACTGCAGTACATCCCCAATGGTGCCAGTGTACTCTCTGCACTCACTGCAGTGCATCCCCAGTGGTGCCAGTGCACTCTCTGGACTCACTGCAGTGCATCCCCAGTGGTGCCAGTTCACTCTCTGGAGTCACTGTACTGCATCCACAGTGGTGCCAGTGCACTCTCTGGACTCACTGCACTGCATCCCCAGTGGTGCCAGTGCACTCTCTGGACTCACTGCAGTCCATCCCCAGTGGTGCCAGTGCACTCTCTGGACTCACAGCACTGCATCCCCAGTGGTGCCAGTGCACTCTCTGGAGTCACTGCAGTGCATCCCCAGTGGTGCCAGTGCACTCTGTGGACTCACTGTACTGCATCCACAGTGGTGCCAGTGCACTCTCTGGACTCACCGCACTGCATCCCCAGTGGTGCCAGTGCACTCTCTGGACTCACTGCACTGCATCCCCAGTGGTGCCAGTGCACTCTCTGGACTCACTGCACTGCATCCCCAGTGGTGCCAGTGCACTCTCTGGACTAACTGAACTGCATCCCCAATTGATCCAGTGCACTCTCTGGACTCACTGCCCTGCATCCCCAGTGGTGCCAGTGCACTCTCTGGAGTCACTGCAGTGCAGCCCCAGTGCTGCCACTGCACTCTGTGGACTCACTGTACTGCATCCCCAGTGGCACCAGTGCACTCTCTGGACTCACCGCACTGCATCCCCAGTGGTGCCAGTGCACTCTCTGTAGTCATTGCGCTGCATCACCAGTGGTACCAGTGCACTCTCTGGACTCACTGCACTGCATCCCCAGTGGGGCCAGTGCACTCTCTGGAGTCACTGCATTGCATCCCCAGTGGTGCCAGTGCACTCTATGGACTCACTGTAGTGCATCCCCAGTGGTGCCAGTGCACTCTCTGGACTCACTGCAGTGCATCCCCAGTGGTGCCAATGCACTCTCTGGACTCACTGCACTGCATCCCCAAGGTGCCAGTGCACTCTCTGCACTCTCTACACTGCATCCCCAGTGGTGTCAGTGCACTCTCCTGGACTCACTGCAGTGCATCCCCAGTGGTGCCAGTGCACTCTCTGGACTCACAGCAGTGCATTCCCAGTGGTGCCAGTGCACTCTCTGGACTCACTGCACTGCATCCCCAGTGGTGCCAGTGCACTATCTGGACTCACTGCACTGCATCCCCAGTGGTGCCAGTGCACTCTGTGGACTCACTGCACTGCATCCCCAGTGGTGCCAGTGCACTCTCTGCAGTCTCTGCAGTGCATCCCCAGCGGTGCCAGTGCACTCTGTGGACTCACTGTACTGCATCCCCAGTGGTTCCAGTGCACTCTCTGGACTCACTGCAGTACATCCCCAATGGTGCCAGTGTACTCTCTGCACTCACTGCAGTGCATCCCCAGTGGTGCCAGTGCACTCTCTGGACTCACTGCAGTGCATCCCCAGTGGTGCCAGTTCACTCTCTGGAGTCACTGTACTGCATCCCCAGTGGTGCCAGGGCACTCTCTGGACTCACTGCAGTGCATCCCCAGTGGTGCGAGTGCACTCTCTGGACTAACTGAACTGCATCCCCAATTGATCCAGTGCACTCTCTGGACTCACTGCACTCTATCCCCAGTGGTGCCAGTGCACTCTCTGGAGTCACTGCAGTGCATCCCCAGTGCTGCCAGTGCACTCTCTGGACACACTGCACTGCATCACCAGTGGTGCCAGTGCACTCTCTGGAGTCACTGCACTGCATCCCCAGTGGTGCCAGGGCACTCTGTGGACTCACTGTACTGCATCCACAGTGGTGCCAGTGCACTCTCTGGACTCACCGCACTGCATCCAGAGTGGTGCCAGTGCACTCTCTGGACTCACTGCACTGCATTCACAGTGGTGCCAGTGCACTCTCTGGACTAACTGTACTGCATCCCCAATTGATCCAGTGCACTCTCTGGACTCACTGCAGTGCATCCCCAGTGGTGCCAGTGCATTCTCTGTAGTCATTGCGCTGCATCACCAGTGGTACCAGTGCTCTCTCTGGACTCACTGCACTGCATCCCCAGTGGTGCCAGTGCACTCTCTGGACTCACTGCACTGCATCACCAGTGGTGCCAGTGCACTCTCTGGACTCACTGCAGTGCATCCCCAGTGGTGCCAGTGCACTCTCTGGACTCACTGCACTGCATCCCCAGTGGTGCCAGTGCACTCTCTAGAGTCACTGCAGTGCATCCCCAGTGGTGCCAGTGCACTCTCTGGACTCACTGCAGTGCATCCCCCGTGGTGCCAGTGCACTCTCTGGAGTCACTGCACTGCATCCCCAGTGGTGCCAGTGCACTCTCTGGACTCACTGCACTGCATCCCCAGTGGTGCCAGTGCACTCTATGTAGTCATTGCGCTGCATCCCCAGTGGTGCCAGTGCACTCTCTGGACTCACTGCATTGCATCACCAGTGGTGCCAGTGCACTCTCTGGACTCACTGCAGTGCATCCCCAGTGGTGCCAGTGCACTCTCTGGACTCACAGCACTGCATCCCCAGTGGTGCCAGTGCACTCTCTGGACTCACAGCAGTGCATCCCCAGTGGTGCCAGTGCACTCTCTGGACTCACTGCACTGCATCCCCAGTGGTGCCAGTGCACTCTCTGGAGTCTCTGCAGTGCATACACAGTGGTGCCAGTGCACTCTGTGGACTCACTGTACTGCATCCCCAGTGGTGCCAGTGCACTCTCTGGACTCACAGCACTGCATCCCCAGTGGTGCCATTGCACTCTCTGGACTCACTGCAGTAAATCCCCAATGGTGCCAGTGTACTCTCTGCACTCACTGCAGTGCATCCCCAGTGGTGCCAGTGCACTCTCTGGACTCACTGCAGTCCATCCCCAGTGGTGCCAGTGCACTCACTGGAGTCACTGTACAGCATCCCCAGTGGTGCCTGTGCACTCTCTGTAGTCATTGCGCTGCATCCCCAGTGGTGCCAGTGCACTCTCTGGACTCACTGCACTGCATCCCCAGTGGGGCCAGTGCACTCTCTGGAGTCATTTCAGTGCATCCCCAGTGGTGCCAGTGCACTCTCTGGACTCACTGCAGTGCATCCCCAGTGGTGCCAGTGCACTCTCTGGACTCACTGCAGTGCATCCCCAGTGGTGCCAATGCACTCTCTGGACTCACTGCACTGCATCCCCAAGGTGCCAGTGCACTCTCTGCATTCACTACACTGCATCACCAGTGGTGCCAGTGCACTCTCTGGACTCACAGCAGTGCATTCCCAGTGGTGCCAGTGCACTCTCTGGACTCACTGCACTGCATCCCCAGTGGTGCCAGTGCACTATCTGGACTCACTGCACTGCATCCCCAGTGGTGCCAGTGCACTCTCTGGACTCACTGCACTGCATCCCCAGTGGTGCCAGTGCACTCTCTGGACTCACTGCAGTGCATCCCCAGTGGTGCCAGTGCACTCTCTGGACTCACTGCACTGCATCCCCAGTGGTGCCAGTGCACTCTGTGGACTCACTGTACTGCATCCCCAGTGGTGCCAGTGCACTCTCTGGACTCACTGCAGTACATCCCCAATGGTGCCAGTGTATTCTCTGCACTCACTGCAGTGCATCCCCAGTGGTGCCAGTGCACTCTCTGGACTCACTGCAGTGCATCCCCAGTGGTGCCTGTTCACTCTCTGGAGTCACTGTACTGCATCCCCAGTGGTGCCAGTGCACTCTCTGGACTCACTGCACTGCATGCCCAGTGGTGCCAGTGCACTCTCTGGACTCACTGCAGTCCACCCCAGTGGTGCCAGTGCACTCTCTGGACTCACAGCACTGCATCCCCAGTGGTGCCAGTGCACTCTCTGGAGTCACTGCAGTGCATCCCCAGTGGTGCCAGTGCACTCTGTGGACTCACTGTACGGCATCCACAGTGGTGCCCGTGCACTCTCTGGACTCACCGCACTGCATCCAGAGTGGTGCCAGTGCACTCTCTGGACTCACTGCACTGCATCCCCAGTGGTGCCAGTGCACTCTCTGGACTCACTGCACTGCATCCCCAGTGGTGCCAGTGCTCTCTCTGGACTCACTGCACTCCATCCCCAGGGGTGCCAGTGCACTCTCTGGACTCACTGCACTGCATCACCAGTGGATCCAGTGCACTCTCTGGACTCACTGCAGTGCATCCCCAGTGGTGCCAGTGCACTCTCTGGACTCACTGCACTGCATCCCCAGTGGTGCCAGTGCACTCTATAGAGTCACTGCAGTGCATCCCCAGTGGTGCCAGTGCACTCTCTGGACTCACTGCACTGCATCACCAGTGGTGCCAGTGCACTCTCTGGAGTAACTGCACTGCATTCCCAGTGGTGCCAGTGCGCTCTGTGGACTCACTGCACTGCATCCCCAGTGGTGCCAGTGCACTCTCTGGACTCACCGCACTGCATCCCCAGTGGTGCCAGTGCACTCTCTGGACTCACTGCAGTGCATCCCCAGTGGTGCCAGTGCACTATCTGGACTCACTGCACTGCATCCCCAGTGGTGCCAGTGCACTCTCTGGACTTACAGCACTGCATCCCCAGTGGTGCCAGTGCACTCTCTGGACTCACTGCGCTGCATCCCCAGTGGTGCCAGTGCACTCTCTGGACTCACTGTACTGCATCCCCAGTGGTGCCAGTGCACTCTCTGTAGTCATTGCTCTGCATCCCCAGTGGTGGCAGTGCACTCTCTGGAGTCACTGCAGTGCATCCCCAGTGGTGCCAGTGCACTCTCTGGAGTCACTGCAGTGCTTCCCCAGTGGTGCCAGTGCACTCTCTGGACTCACTGCACTGCATCCCCAGTGGTGCCGGTGCACTCTCTAGAGTCACTGCAGTGCATCCCCAGTGGTGCCAGTGCACTCTCTGGAGTCTCTGCAGTGCATCCCCAGTGGTGCCAGTGCACTCTGTGGACTCACTGTACTGCATCCCCAGTGGTGCAGTGCACTCTCTGGACTCACTGCACTGCATCCCCAGTGGTGCCAGTGCACTCTCTGGACTCACTGCAGTACATCCCCAATGGTGCCAGTGTACTCTCTGCACTCACTGCAGTGCATCACCAGTGGTGCCAGTGCACTCTCTGGACTCACAGCAGTGCATCCCCAGTGGTGCCAGTTCACTCTGTGGAGTCACTGTACTGCATCCCCAGTGGTGCCAGTGCACTCTCTGGACTCACTGCACTGCACCCCAGTGGTGCCAGTGCACTCTGTGGACGCACTGTACTGCATCCCCAGTGGTGCCAGTGCACTCTGTGGACTCACTGCAACGCATCCCCAGTGGTGCCAGTGCACTCTCTGCACTCACTGCACTGCATCCCCAGTGGTGCCAGTGTACTCTCTGGACTCACTGCACTGCATCCACAGTGGAGCCAGTTCACTCTCTGGAGTCACTGTACTGCATCCCCAGTGGTGCCAGTGCAGTCTCTGGACTCACTGCAGTGCATCCCCAGTGGTGCCAGTGCACCCTCTGGACTCACTGCAGTGCATCCCCAGTGGTGCCAGTGCACTCTCTGGACTCACTGCACTGCATCCCCAGTGGTGCCAGTGCACTCTCTGCACTCACTGCACTGCATCCCCAGTGGTGCCACTGCACTCTCTGGACTCACTTCACTGCATCCCCAGTGGTGCCAGTGCACTCTCTGGACTCACTGCACTGCATCCCCAGTGGTGCCAGTGCACTCTCTGGACTCACTGCACTGCATCCCCAGTGGTGCCAGTGCACTCTCTGCACTCACTGCACTGCATCCCCAGTGGTGCCAGTGCACTCTCTGGACTCACTGCACTGCATCCCCAGTGGAGCCAGTGCACTCTCTGGACTCACAGCACTGCATCCCCAGTGGTGCCAGTGCACTCTCTGGACTCACTGCAGTGCATCCCCAGTGGTGCCAGTGCACTCTCTGGACTCACTGCACTGCATCCCCAGTGGTGCCAGTGCACTCTCTGGAGTCTCTGCAGTGCATCCCCAGTGGTGCCAGTGCACTCTGTGGACTCACTGTACTGCATCCTCAGTGGTGCCAGTGCACTCTCTGGACTCACAGCACTGCATCCCCAGTGGTGCCATTGCAATCTCTGGACTCACTGCAGTACATCCCCAATGGTGCCAGTGTACTCTCTGCACTCACTGCAGTGCATCCCCAGTGGTGCCAGTGTACTCTCTGGACTCACAGCACTGCATCCCCAGTGGTGCCAGTGCACTCTCTGGACTCACTGCACTGCATCCCCAGTGGTGCCAATGCACTCTCTGGACTCACTGCACTGCATCCCCAAGGTGCCAGTGCACTCTCTGCACTCACTACACTGCATCCCCAGTGGTGCCAGTGCACTCTCTGGACTCACTGCAGTGCATCCCCAGTGGTGCCAGTGCACTCTCTGGACTCACTGCACTGCATCCCCAGTGGTGCCAGTGCACTCTCTGGACTCACTGCACTGCATCCCCAGTGGTGCCACTGCACTCTCTGGACTCACTGCACTGCATCCCCAGTGGTGCCAGTGCACTCTCTGGACTCACTGCAGTGCATCCCCAGTGGTGCCAGTGCACTCTCTGGACTCACTGCACTGCATCCCCAGTGGTGCCAGTGCACTCTCTGGAGTCTCTGCAGTGCATCCCCAGTGGTGCCAGTGCACTCTCTGGACTCACTGTAATGCATCCCCAGTGGTGCCAGTGCACTCTCTGGACTCACTGCAGTACATCCCCAATGGTGCCAGTGTACTCTCTGCACTCACTGCAGTGCATCCCCAGTGGTGCCAGTGCACTCTCTGGACTCACTGCAGTGCATCCCCAGTGGTGCCAGTTCACTCTCTGGAGTCACTGTACTGCATCCCCAGTGGTGCCAGTGCACTCTCTGGACTCACTGCACTGCATCCCCAGTGGTGCCAGTGCACTCTCTGGACTCACTGCAGTCCATCCCCAGTGGTGCCAGTGCACTCTCTGGACTCACAGCACTGCATCCCCAGTGGTGCCAGTGCACTCTCTGGAGTCACTGCACTGCATCCCCAGTGGTGCCAGTGCACTCTGTGGACTCACTGTACTGCATCCACAGTGGTGCCAGTGCACTCTCTGGACTCACCGCACTGCATCCCCAGTGGTGCCAGTGCACTCTCTGGACTCACTGCACTGCATTCCCAGTGGTGCCAGTGCACTCTCTGGACTAACTGTACTGCATCCCCAATTGATCCAGTGCACTCTCTGGACTCACTGCAGTGCATCCCCAGTGGTGCCAGTGCATTCTCTGTAGTCATTGCGCTGCATCACCAGTGGTACCAGTGCTCTCTCTGGACTCACTGCACTGCATCCCCAGTGGTGCCAGTGCACTCTCTGGACTCACTGCACTGCATCACCAGTGGTGCCAGTGCACTCTCTGGACTCACTGCAGTGCATCCCCAGTGGTGCCAGTGCACTCTCTGGACTCACTGCACTGCATCCCCAGTGGTGCCAGTGCACTCTCTAGAGTCACTGCAGTGCATCCCCAGTGGTGCCAGTGCACTCTCTGGACTCACTGCAGTGCATCCCCCGTGGTGCCAGTGCACTCTCTGGACTCACTGCAGTGCATCCCCAGTGGTGCCAGTGCACTCTCTGGACTCACTGCACTGCATCCCCAGTGGTGCCAGTGCACTCTATGTAGTCATTGCGCTGCATCCCCAGTGGTGCCAGTGCACTCTCTGGACTCACTGCAGTGCATCCCCAGTGGTGCCAGTGCACTCTCTGGACTCACAGCACTGCATCCCCAGTGGTGCCAGTGCACTCTCTGGACTCACAGCAGTGCATCCCCAGTGGTGCCAGTGCACTCTCTGGACTCACTGCACTGCATCCCCAGTGGTGCCAGTGCACTCTCTGGAGTCTCTGCAGTGCATCCCCAGTGGTGCCAGTGCACTCTGTGGACTCACTGTACTGCATCCCCAGTGGTGCCAGTGCACTCTCTGGACTCACAGCACTGCATCCCCAGTGGTGCCATTGCACTCTCTGGACTCACTGCAGTAAATCCCCAATGGTGCCAGTGTACTCTCTGCACTCACTGCAGTGCATCCCCAGTGGTGCCAGTGCACTCTCTGGACTCACTGCAGTCCATCCCCAGTGGTGCCAGTGCACTCACTGGAGTCACTGTACAGCATCCCCAGTGGTGCCAGTGCACTCTCTGTAGTCATTGCGCTGCATCCCCAGTGGTGCCAGTGCACTCTCTGGACTCACTGCACTGCATCCCCAGTGGGGCCAGTGCACTCTCTGGAGTCATTTCAGTGCATCCCCAGTGGTGCCAGTGCACTCTCTGGACTCACTGCAGTGCATCCCCAGTGGTGCCAGTGCACTCTCTGGACTCACTGCAGTGCATCCCCAGTGGTGCCAATGCACTCTCTGGACTCACTGCACTGCATCCCCAAGGTGCCAGTGCACTCTCTGCATTCACTACACTGCATCACCAGTGGTGCCAGTGCACTCTCTGGACTCACAGCAGTGCATTCCCAGTGGTGCCAGTGCACTCTCTGGACTCACTGCACTGCATCCCCAGTGGTGCCAGTGCACTATCTGGACTCACTGTACTGCATCCCCAGTGGTGCCAGTGCACTCTCTGGACTCACTGCACTGCATCCCCAGTGGTGCCAGTGCACTCTCTGGACTCACTGCAGTGCATCCCCAGTGGTGCCAGTGCACTCTGTGGACTCACTGTACTGCATCCCCAGTGGTGCCAGTGCACTCTCTGGACTCACTGCAGTACATCCCCAATGGTGCCAGTGTATTCTCTGCACTCACTGCAGTGCATCCCCAGTGGTGCCAGTGCACTCTCTGGACTCACTGCAGTGCATCCCCAGTGGTGCCAGTTCACTCTCTGGAGTCACTGTACTGCATCCCCAGTGGTGCCAGTGCACTCTCTGGACTCACTGCACTGCATGCCCAGTGGTCCCAGTGCACTCTCTGGACTCACTGCAGTCCATCCCCAGTGGTGCCAGTGCACTCTCTGGACTCACAGCACTGCATCCCCAGTGGTGCCAGTGCACTCTCTGGAGTCACTGCAGTGCATCCCCAGTGGTGCCAGTGCACTCTGTGGACTCACTGTACGGCATCCACAGTGGTGCCCGTGCACTCTCTGGACTCACCGCACTGCATCCAGAGTGGTGCCAGTGCACTCTCTGGACTCACTGCACTGCATCCCAAGTGGTGCCAGTGCACTCTCTGGACTCACTGCACTGCATCCCCAGTGGTGCCAGTGCTCTCTCTGGACTCACTGCACTCCATCCCCAGGGGTGCCAGTGCACTCTCTGGACTCACTGCACTGCATCACCAGTGGATCCAGTGCACTCTCTGGACTCTCTGCAGTGCATCCCCAGTGGTGCCAGTGCACTCTCTGGACTCACTGCACTGCATCCCCAGTGGTGCCAGTGCACTCTATAGAGTAACTGCACTGCATTCCCAGTGGTGCCAGTGCGCTCTGTGGACTCACTGCACTGCATCCCCAGTGGTGCCAGTGCACTCTCTGGACTCACCGCACTGCATCCCCAGTGGTGCCAGTGCACTCTCTGGACTCACTGCAGTGCATCCCCAGTGGTGCCAGTGCACTATCTGGACTCACTGCACTGCATCTCCAGTGGTGCCAGTGCACTCTCTGGACTTACAGCACTGCATCCCCAGTGGTGCCAGTGCACTCTCTGGACTCACTGCGCTGCATCCCCAGTGGTGCCAGTGCACTCTCTGGACTCACTGTACTGCATCCCCAGTGGTGCCAGTGCACTCTCTGGAGTCACTGCACTGCATCCCCAGTGGTGCCAGTGCACTCTCTGGAGTCACTGCAGTGCTTCCCCAGTGGTGCCAGTGCACTCTCTGGACTCACTGCAATGCATCCCCAGTGGTGCCAGTGCACTCTCTAGACTCACTGCAGTGCATCCCCAGTGGTGCCAGTGCACTCTCTGGAGTCTCTGCAGTGCATCCCCAGTGGTGCCAGTGCACTCTGTGGACTCACTGTACTGCATCCCCAGTGGTGCAGTGCACTCTCTGGACTCACTGCACTGCATCCCCAGTGGTGCCAGTGCACTCTCTGGACTCACTGCAGTACATCCCCAATGGTGCCAGTGTACTCTCTGCACTCACTGCAGTGCATCCCCAGTGGTGCCAGTGCACTCTCTGGACTCACAGCAGTGCATCCCCAGTGGTGCCAGTTCACTCTGTGGAGTCACTGTACTGCATCCCCAGTGGTGCCAGTGCACTCTCTGGACTCACTGCAGTGCATCTCCAGTGGTGCCAGTGCACTCTCTGGACTAACTGAACTGCATCCCCAATTGATCCAGTGCACTCTCTGGACTCACTGCACTGCATCCCCAGTGGTGCCAGTGCACTCTCTGGAGTCACTGCAGTGCATCCCCAGTGCTGCCAGTGCACTCTGTGGACTCACTGTACTGCATCCCCAGTGGCGCCAGTGCACTCTCTGGACTCACCGCACTGCACCCCCAGTGGTGCCAGTGCTCTCTCTGGACTCACTGCAGTGCATTCCCAGTGGTGCCAGTGCACTCTCTGGAGTCACTGCACTGCATCCCCAGTGGTGCCAGTGCACTCTCTGGACTCACTGCACTGCATCCACAGTGGTGCCAGTGTACTCTATGTAGTCATTGCGCTGCATCCCCAGTGGTGCCAGTGCACTCTCTGGACACACTGCACTGCATCCCCAGTGGTGCCAGTGCACTCTCTGGAGTCACTGCAGTGCATCCCCAGTGGTGCCAGTGCACTCTCTAGAGTCACTGCAGTGCATCCCCAGTGGTGCCAGTGCACTCTCTGGACTCACTGCACTGCACCCCAGTGGTGCCAGTGCACTCTGTGGACGCACTGTACTGCATCCCCAGTGGTGCCAGTGCACTCTGTGGACTCACTGCAACGCATCCCCAGTGGTGCCAGTGCACTCTCTGCACTCACTGCAGTGCATCCCCAGTGGTGCCAGTGCACTCTCTAGACTCACTGCACTGCATCCCCAGTGGTGCCAGTGCACTCTCTGCACTCACTGCACTGCATCCCCAGTGGTGCCACTGCACTCTCTGGACTCACTTCACTGCATCCCCAGTGGTGCCAGTGCACTCTCTGGACTCACTGCACTGCATCCCCAGTGGTGCCAGTGCACTCTCTGGACTCACTGCACTGCATCCCCAGTGGTGCCAGTGCACTCTCTGCACTCACTGCAGTGCATCCCCAGTGGTGCCAGTGTACTCTCTGGACTCACTGCACTGCATCCCCAGTGGTGCCAGTGCACTCTCTGGACTCACTGCACTGCATCCCCAGTGGTGCCAATGCACTCTCTGGACTCACTGCACTGCATCCCCAAGGTGCCAGTGCACTCTCTGCACTCACTACACTGCATCCCCAGTGGTGCCAGTGCACTCTCTGGACTCACTGGAGTGCATCCCCAGTGGTGCCAGTGCACTCTCTGGACTCACTGCACTGCATCCCCAGTGGTGCCAGTGCACTCTCTGGACTCACTGCACTGCATCCCCAGTGGTGCCACTGCACTCTCTGGACTCACTGCACTGCATCCCCAGTGGTGCCAGTGCACTCTCTGGACTCACTGCAGTGCATCCCCAGTGGTGCCAGTGCACTCTCTGGACTCACTGCACTGCATCCCCAGTGGTGCCAGTGCACTCTCTGGAGTCTCTGCAGTGCATCCCCAGTGGTGCCAGTGCACTCTCTGGACTCACTGTACTGCATCCCCAGTGGTGCCAGTGCACTCTCTGGACTCACTGCAGTACATCCCCAATGGTGCCAGTGTACTCTCTGCACTCACTGCAGTGCATCCCCAGTGGTGCCAGTGCACTCTCTGGACTCACTGCAGTGCATCCCCAGTGGTGCCAGTTCACTCTCTGGAGTCACTGTACTGCATCCCCAGTGGTGCCAGTGCACTCTCTGGACTCACTGCACTGCATCCCCAGTGGTGCCAGTGCACTCTCTGGACTCACTGCAGTCCATCCCCAGTGGTGCCAGTGCACTCTCTGGACTCACAGCACTGCATCCCCAGTGGTGCCAGTGCACTCTCTGGAGTCACTGCAGTGCATCCCCAGTGGTGCCAGTGCACTCTGTGGACTCACTGCACTGCATCCACAGTGGTGCCAGTGCACTCTCTGGACTCACCGCACTGCATCCCCAGTGGTGCCAGTGCACTCTCTGGACTCACTGCAGTGCATCCCCAGTGGTGCCAGTACACTCTCTGGACTCACTGCAGTGCATCCCCAGTGGTGCCAGTGCACTCTCTGGACTCACTGCAGTGCATCCCCAGTGGTGCCAGTGCACTCTCTGGACTCACTGCAGTGCATCCCCAGTGCTGCCAGTTCACTCTCTGGAGTCACTGTACTGCATCCCCAGTGGTGCCAGTGCACTCTCTGGACTCACTGCACTGCATCCCCAGTGGTGCCAGTGCACTCTCTGGACTAACTGAACTGCATCCCCAATTGATCCAGTGCACTCTCTGGACTCACTGCCCTGCATCCCCAGTGGTGCCAGTGCACTCTCTGGAGTCACTGCAGTGCAGCCCCAGTGCTGCCAGTGCACTCTGTGGACTCACTGTACTGCATCCCCAGTGGCGCCAGTGCACTCTCTGGACTCACCGCACTGCATCCCCAGTGGTGCCAGTGCACTCTCTGTAGTGATTGCGCTGCATCACCAGTGGTACCAGTGCACTCTCTGGACTCACTGCACTGCATCCCCAGTGGGGCCAGTGCACTCTCTGGAGTCATTTCAGTGCATCCCCAGTGGTGCCAGTGCACTCTATGGACTCACTGTACTGCATCCCCAGTGGTGCCAGTGCACTCTCTGGACTCACTGCAGTGCATCCCCAGTGGTGCCAATGCACTCTCTGGACTCACTGCAGTGCATTCCCAGTGGTGCCAGTGCACTCTCTGGACTCACTGCACTGCATCCCCAGTGGTGCCAGTGCACTATCTGGACTCACTGCACTGCATCCCCAGTGGTGCCAGTGCACTCTGTGGACTCACTGCACTGCATCCCCAGTGGTGCCAGTGCACTCTCTGCAGTCTCTGCAGTGCATCCCCAGTGGTGCCAGTGCACTCTGTGGACTCACTGTACTGCATCCCCAGTGGTTCCAGTGCACTCTCTGGACTCACTGCAGTACATCCCCAATGGTGCCAGTGTACTCTCTGCACTCACTGCAGTGCATCCCCAGTGGTGCCAGTGCACTCTCTGGACTCACTGCAGTGCATCCCCAGTGGTGCCAGTTCACTCTCTGGAGTCACTGTACTGCATCCCCAGTGGTGCCAGGGCACTCTCTGGACTCACTGCAGTGCATCCCCAGTGGTGCCAGTGCACTCTCTGGACTAACTGAACTGCATCCCCAATTGATCCAGTGCACTCTCTGGACTCACTGCACTGCATCCCCAGTGGTGCCAGTGCACTCTCTGGAGTCACTGCAGTGCATCCCCAGTGCTGCCAGTGCACTCTCTGGACTCACTGCACTGCATCACCAGTGGTGCCAGTGCACTCTCTGGAGTCACTGCACTGCATCCCCAGTGCTGACAGTGCACTCTGTGGACTCACTGTACTGCATCCCCAGTGGTGCCAGTGCACTCTCTGGACTCACCGCACTGCATCCAGAGTGGTGCCAGTGCACTCTCTGGACTCACTGCACTGCATTCCCAGTGGTGCCAGTGCACTCTCTGGACTAACTGTACTGCATCCCCAATTGAACCAGTGCACTCTCTGGACTCACTGCAGTGCATCCCCAGTGGTGACAGTGCATTCTCTGTAGTCATTGCGCTGCATCACCAGTGGTACCAGTTCTCTCTCTGGACTCACTGCACTGCATCCCCAGTGGTGCCAGTGCACTCTCTGGACTCACTGCACTGCATCACCAGTGGTTCCAGTGCACTCTCTGGACTCACTGCAGTGCATTCCCAGTGGTGCCAGTGCACTCTCTGGACTCACTGCACTGCATTCCCAGTGGTGCCAGTGCACTCTCTAGAGTCACTGCAGTGCATCCCCAGTGGTGCCAGTGCACTCTCTGGACTCACTGCAGTGCATCCCCCGTGGTGCCAGTGCACTCTCTGGACTCACTGCAGTGCATCCCCAGTGGTGCCAGTGCACTCTCTGGACTCACTGCACTGCATCCCCAGTGGTGCCAGTGCACTCTATGTAGTCATTGCGCTGCATCCCCAGTGGTGCCAGTGCACTCTCTGGACTCACTGCAGTCCATCCCCAGTGGTGCCAGTGCACTCTCTGGACTCACTGCACTGCATCCCCAGTGGTGCCAGTGCACTCTCTGGAGTCACTGCAGTGCATCCCCAGTGGTGCCAGTGCACTCTGTGGACTCACTGTACTGCATCCACAGTGGTGCCAGTGCACTCTCTGGACTCACCGCACTGCATCCCCAGTGGTGCCAGTGCACTCTCTGGACTCACTGCAGTGCATCCCCAGTGGTGCCAGTGCACTCTCTGGACTCACTGCAGTGCATCCCCAGTGGTGCCAGTGCACTCTCTGGACTCACTGCAGTGCATCCCCAGTGCTGCCAGTTCACTCTCTGGAGTCACTGTACTGCATCCCCAGTGGTGCCAGTGCACTCTCTGGACTCACTGCACTGCATCCCCAGTGGTGCCAGTGCACTCTCTGGACTAACTGAACTGCATCCCCAATTGATCCAGTGCACTCTCTGGACTCACTGCCCTGCATCCCCAGTGGTGCCAGTGCACTCTCTGGAGTCACTGCAGTGCAGCCCCAGTGCTGCCAGTGCACTCTGTGGACTCACTGTACTGCATCCCCAGAGGCGCCAGTGCACTCTCTGGACTCACCGCACTGCATCCCCAGTGGTGCCAGTGCACTCTCTGTAGTCATTGCGCTGCATCACCAGTGGTACCAGTGCACTCTCTGGACTCACTGCACTGCATCCCCAGTGGGGCCAGTGCACTCTCTGGAGTCATTTCAGTGCATCCCCAGTGGTGCCAGTGCACTCTATGGACTCACTGTAGTGCATCCCCCGTGGTGCCAGTGCACTCTCTGGACTCACTGCAGTGCATCCCCAGTGGTGCCAATGCACTCTCTGGACTCACTGCACTGCATCCCCAAGGTGCCAGTGCACTCTCTGCACTCACTACACTGCATCCCCAGTGGTGTCAGTGCACTCTCTGGACTCACTGCAGTGCATCCCCAGTGGTGCCAGTGCACTCTCTGGACTCACAGCAGTGCATTCCCAGTGGTGCCAGTGCACTCTGTGGACTCACTGCACTGCATCCCCAGTGGTGCCAGTGCACTCTCTGCAGTCTCTGCAGTGCATCACCAGTGGTGCCAGTGCACTCTGTTGACTCACTGTACTGCATCCCCAGTGGTTCCAGTGCACTCTCTGGACTCACTGCAGTACATCCCCAATGGTGCCAGTGTACTCTCTGCACTCACTGCAGTGCATCCCCAGTGGTGGCAGTGCACTCTCTGGACTCACTGCAGTGCATCCCCAGTGGTGCCAGTGCACTCTCTGGACTCACTGCAGTGCATCCCCAGTGGTGCCAGTGCACTCTCTGGACTAACTGAACTGCATCCCCAATTGATCCAGTGCACTCTCTGGACTCACTGCACTGCATCCCCAGTGGTGCCAGTGCACTCTCTGGAGTCACTGCAGTGCATCCCCAGTGCTGCCAGTGCACTCTCTGGACTCACTGCACTGCATCACCAGTGGTGCCAGTGCACTCTCTGGACTCACTGCACTGCATCCCCAGTGGTGCCAGTGCACTCTGTGGACTCACTGTACTGCATCCACAGTGGTGCCAGTGCACTCTCTGGACTCACCGCACTGCATCCAGAGTGGTGCCAGTGCACTCTCTGGACTCACTGCACTGCATTCCCAGTGGTGCCAGTGCACTCTCTGGACTAACTGTACTGCATCCCCAATTGATCCAGTGCACTCTCTGGACTCACTGCAGTGCATCCCCAGTGGTGCCAGTGCATTCTCTGTAGTCATTGCGCTGCATCACCAGTGGTACCAGTTCTCTCTCTGGACTCACTGCACTGCATCCCCAGTGGTGCCAGTGCACTCTCTGGACTCACTGCACTGCATCACCAGTGGTGCCAGTGCACTCTCTGGACTCACTGCAGTGCATCCCCAGTGGTGCCAGTGCACTCTCTGGACTCACTGCACTGCATCCCCAGTGGTGCCAGTGCACTCTCTAGAGTCACTGCAGTGCATCCCCAGTGGTGCCAGTGCACTCTCTGGACTCACTGCAGTGCATCCCCCGTGGTGCCAGTGCACTCTCTGGACTCACTGCAGTGCATCCCCAGTGGTGCCAGTGCACTCTCTGGACTCACTGCACTGCATCCCCAGTGGTGCCAGTGCACTCTATGTAGTCATTGCGCTGCATCCCCAGTGGTGCCAGTGCACTCTCTGGACTCACTGCATTGCATCCCCAGTGGTGCCAGTGCACTCTCTGGAATCACTGCAGTGCATCCCCAGTGGTGCCAGTGCACTCTCTGGACTCACAGCACTGCATCCCCAGTGGTGCCAGTGCACTCTCTGGACTCACAGCAGTGCATCCCCAGTGGTGCCAGTACACTCTCTGGACTCACTGCACTGCATCCCCAGTGGTGCCAGTGCACTCTCTGGAGTCTCTGCAGTGCATCCCCAGTGGTGCCAGTGCACTCTGTGGACTCACTGTACTGCATCCCCAGTGGTGCCAGTGCACTCTCTGGACTCACAGCAGTGCATCCCCAGTGGTGCCAGTGCACTCTCTGGACTCACTGCAGTAAATCCCCAATGGTGCCAGTGTACTCTCTGCACTCACTGCAGTGCATCCCCAGTGGTGCCAGTGCACTCTCTGGACTCACTGCAGTCCATCCCCAGTGGTGCCAGTGCACTCACTGGAGTCACTGTACAGCATCCCCAGTGGTGCCAGTGCACTCTCTGTAGTCATTGCGCTGCATCCCCAGTGGTGCCAGTGCACTCTCTGGACTCACTGCACTGCATCCCCAGTGGGGCCAGTGCACTCTCTGGAGTCATTTCAGTGCATCCCCAGTGGTGCCAGTGCACTCTCTGGACTCACTGCACTGCATCCCCAGTGGTGCCAGTGCACTCTCTGGACTCACTGCAGTGCATCCCCAGTGGTGCCAATGCACTCTCTGGACTCACTGCACTGCATCCCCAAGGTGCCAGTGCACTCTCTGCATTCACTACACTGCATCACCAGTGGTGCCAGTGCACTCTCTGGACTCACAGCAGTGCATTACCAGTGGTGCCAGTGCACTCTCTGGACTCACTGCACTGCATCCCCAGTGGTGCCAGTGCACTATCTGGACTCACTGCACTGCATCCCCAGTGGTACCAGTGCACTCTCTGGACTCACTGCACTGCATCCCCAGTGGTGCCAGTGCACTCTCTGGACTCACTGCAGTGCATCCCCAGTGGTGCCAGTGCACTCTCTGGACTCACTGCACTGCATCCCCAGTGGTGCCAGTGCACTCTGTGGACTCACTGTACTGCATCCCCAGTGGTGCCAGTGCACTCTCTGGACTCACTGCAGTACATCCCCAATGGTGCCAGTGTATTCTCTGCACTCACTGCAGTGCATCCCCAGTGGTGCCAGTGCACTCTCTGGACTCACTGCAGTGCATCCCCAGTGGTGCCAGTTCACTCTCTGGAGTCACTGTACTGCATCCCCAGTGGTGCCAGTGCACTCTCTGGACTCACTGCACTGCATCCCCAGTGGTGCCAGTGCACTCTCTGGACTCACTGCAGTCCATCCCCAGTGGTGCCAGTGCACTCTCTGGACTCACAGCACTGCATCCCCAGTGGTGCCAGTGCACTCTCTGGAGTCACTGCAGTGCATCCCCAGTGGTGCCAGTGCACTCTGTGGACTCACTGTACGGCATCCACAGTGGTGCCCGTGCACTCTCTGGACTCACCGCACTGCATCCAGAGTGGTGCCAGTGCACTCTCTGGACTCACTGCAGTGCATCCCCAGTGGTGCCAGTGCACTCTCTGGACTCACTGCACTGCATCCCCAGTGGTGCCAGTGCTCTCTCTGGACTCACTGCACTCCATCCCCAGTGGTGCCAGTGCACTCTCTGGACTCACTGCACTGCATCACCAGTGGATCCAGTGCACTCTCTGGACTCACTGCAGTGCATCCCCAGTGGTGCCAGTGCACTCTCTGGACTCACTGCACTGCATCCCCAGTGGTGCCAGTGCACTCTATAGAGTCACTGCAGTGCATCCCCAGTGGTGCCAGTGCACTCTCTGGACTCACTGCACTGCATCACCAGTGGTGCCAGTGCACTCTCTGGAGTAACTGCACTGCATCCCCAGTGGTGCCAGTGCGCTCTGTGGACTCACTGCACTGCATCCCCAGTGGTGCCAGTGCACTCTCTGGACTCACCGCACTGCATCCCCAGTGGTGCCAGTGCACTCTCTGGACTCACTGCAGTGCATCCCCAGTGGTTCCAGTGCACTATCTGGACTCACTGCACTGCATCCCCAGTGGTGCCAGTGCACTCTCTGGACTTACAGCACTGCATCCCCAGTGGTGCCAGTGCACTCTCTGGACTCACTGCGCTGCATCCCCAGTGGTGCCAGTGCACTCTCTGGACTCACTGTACTGCATCCCCAGTGGTGCCAGTGCACTCTCTGCAGTCATTGCGCTGCATCCCCAGTGGTGCCAGTGCACTCTCTGGAGTCACTGCACTGCATCCCCAGTGGTGCCAGTGCACTCTCTGGAGTCACTGCAGTGCTTCCCCAGTGGTGCCAGTGCACTCTCTGGACTCACTGCACTGCATCCCCAGTGGTGCCGGTGCACTCTCTAGAGTCACTGCAGTGCATCCCCAGTGGTGCCAGTGCACTCTCTGGAGTCTCTGCAGTGCATCCCCAGTGGTGCCAGTGCACTCTGTGGACTCACTGTACTGCATCCCCAGTGGTGCAGTGCACTCTCTGGACTCACTGCACTGCATCCCCAGTGGTGCCAGTGCACTCTCTGGACTCACTGCAGTACATCCCCAATGGTGCCAGTGTACTCTCTGCACTCACTGCAGTGCATCCCCAGTGGTGCCAGTGCACTCTCTGGACTCACAGCAGTGCATCCCCAGTGGTGCCAGTGCACTCACTGGAGTCACTGTACTGCATCCCCAGTGGTGCCAGTGCACTCTCTGGACTCACTGCACTGCATCTCCAGTGGTGCCAGTGCACTCTCTGGACTAACTGAACTGCATCCCCAATTGATCCAGTGCACTCTCTGGACTCACTGCACTGCATCCCCAGTGGTGCCAGTGCACTCTCTGGAGTCACTGCAGTGCATCCCCAGTGCTGCCAGTGCACTCTGTGGACTCACTGTACTGCATCCCCAGTGGCGCCAGTGCACTCTCTGGACTCACCGCACTGCATCCCCAGTGGTGCCAGTGCTCTCTCTGGACTCACTGCAGTGCATTCCCAGTGGTGCCAGTGCACTCTCTGGAGTCACTGCACTGCATCCCCAGTGGTGCCAGGGCACTCTCTGGACTCACTGCACTGCATCCACAGTGGTGCCAGTGCACTCTATGTAGTCATTGCGCTGCATCCCCAGTGGTGCCAGTGCACTCTCTGGACTCACTGCACTGCATCCCCAGTGGTGCCAGTGCACTCTCTGGAGTCACTGCAGTGCATCCCCAGTGGTGCCAGTGCACTCTCTAGAGTCACTGCAGTGCATCCCCAGTGGTGCCAGTGCACTCTCTGGACTCACTGCACTGCACCCCAGTGGTGCCAGTGCACTCTGTGGACGCACTGTACTGCATCCCCAGTGGTGCCAGTGCACTCTGTGGACTCACTGCAACGCATCCAGAGTGGTGCCAGTGCAGTCTCTGCACTCACTGCACTGCATCCCCAGTGGTGCCAGTGTACTCTCTGGACTCACTGCACTGCATCCCCAGTGGAGCCAGTTCACTCTCTGGAGTCACTGTACTGCATCCCCAGTGGTGCCAGTGCAGTCTCTGGACTCACTGCAGTGCATCCCCAGTGGTGCCAGTGCACCCTCTGGACTCACTGCAGTGCATCCCCAGTGGTGCCAGTGCACTCTCTGGACTCACTGCAGTGCATCCCCAGTGGTGCCAGTGCACTCTCTGCACTCACTGCACTGCATCCCCAGTGGTGCCACTGCACTCTCTGGACTCACTTCACTGCATCCCCAGTGGTGCCAGTGCACTCTCTGGACTCACTGCACTGCATCCCCAGTGGTGCCAGTGCACTCTCTGGACTCACTGCACTGCATCCCCAGTGGTGCCAGTGCACTCTCTGGACTCACTGCACTGCATCCCCAGTGGAGCCAGTGCACTCTCTGGACTCACAGCACTGCATCCCCAGTGGTGCCAGTGCACTCTCTGGACTCACTGCACTGCATCCCCAGTGGTGCCAGTGCACTCTCTGGACTCACTGCACTGCATCCCCAGTGGTGCCAGTGCACTCTCTGGAGTCTCTGCAGTGCATCCCCAGTGGTGCCAGTGCACTCTGTGGACTCACTGTACTGCATCCTCAGTGGTGCCAGTGCACTCTCTGGACTCACAGCACTGCATCCCCAGTGGTGCCATTGCACTCTCTGGACTCACTGCAGTACATCCCCAATGGTGCCAGTGTACTCTCTGCACTCACTGCAGTGCATCCCCAGTGGTGCCAGTGTACTCTCTGGACTCACTGCAGTGCATCCCCAGTGGTGCCAGTGCACTCTCTGGACTCACTGTACTGCATCCCCAGTGGTGCCAGTGCACTCTCTGGACTCACTGCACTGCATCCCCAGTGGTGCCAGTGCACTCTCTGGAGTCACTGCAGTGAATCCCCAGTGGTGCCAGTGCACTCTGTGGACTCACTGTACTGCATCCACAGTGGTGCCAGTGCACTCTCTGGACTCACCGCACTGCATCCAGAGTGGTGCCAGTGCACTCTCTGGACTCACTGCACTGCATCCCCAGTGGTGCCAGTGCACTCTCTGGACTCACTGCACTGCATCCCCAGTGGTGCCAGTGCACTCTCTAGAGTCACTGCAGTGCATCCCCAGTGGTGCCAGTGCACTCTCTGGACTCACTGCACTGCATCCCCAGTGGTGCCAGTGCACTCTCTGGAGTCACTGCAGTGCATCCACAGTGGTGCCAGTGCACTCTGTGGACTCACTGCACTGCATCCCCAGTGGTGCCACTGCACTCTCTGGACTCACCGCACTGCATCCCCAGTGGTGCCAGTGCACTCTCTGGACTCACTGCAGTGCATCCCCAGTGGTGCCAGTGCACTCTCTGGACTCACTGCGCTGCATCCCCAGTGGTGCCAGTGCACTCTCTGGACTCACTGTACTGCATCCCCAGTGGTGCCAGTGCACTCTCTGGACTCACTGCAGTGCATCCCCAGTGGTGCCAGTGCACTCTCTGGACTCGCTGTACTGCATCCCCAGTGGTGCCAGTGCACTCTCTAGAGTCACTGCAGTGCATCCCCAGTGGTGCCAGTACACTCTCTGGACTCACTGCACTGCATCCCCAGTGGTGCCAGTGCACTCTCTGGACTCACCGCACTGCATCCCCAGTGGTGCCAGTGCACTCTCTGGACTCACTGCAGTGCATCCCCAGTGGTGCCAGTGCACTCTCTGGACTCACTGCAGTGCATACCCAGTGCTGCCAGTTCACTCTCTGGAGTCACTGTACTGCATCCCCAGTGGTGCCAGTGCACTCTCTGGACTCACTGCACTGCATCCCCAGTGGTGCCAGTGCACTCTCTGGACTAACTCAACTGCATCCCCAATTGATCCAGTGCACTCTCTGGACTCACTGCACTGCATCCCCAGTGGTGCCAGTGCACTCTCTGGAGTCATTTCAGTGCATCCCCAGTGGTGCCAGTGCACTCTATGGACTCACTGTACTGCATCCCCAGTGGTGCCAGTGCACTCTCTGGACTCACTGCACTGCATCCCCAGTGGTGCCAATGCACTCTCTGGACTCACAGCACTGCATCCCCAAGGTGCCAGTGCACTCTCTGCACTCACTACACTGCATCCCCAGTGGTGTCAGTGCACTCTCTGGACTCACTGCAGTGCATCCCCAGTGGTGCCAGTGCACTCTCTGGACTCACAGCAGTGCATTCCCAGTGGTGCCAGTGCACTCTCTGGACTCACTGCACTGCATCCCCAGTGGTGCCAGTGCACTCTCTGGACTCACTGCACTGCATCCGCAGTGGTGCCAGTGCACTCTCTGGACTCACAGCAGTGCATTCCCAGTGGTGCCAGTGCACTCTCTGGACTCACTGCACTGCATCCCCAGTGGTGCCAGTGCACTCTCTGGACTCACTGCACTGCATCCCCAGTGGTGCCAGTGCACTCTCTGGACTCACTGCACTGCATCACCAGTGGTGCCAGTGCACTCTCTGGACTCACTGCAGTGCATCCCCAGTGGTGCCAGTGCACTCTCTGGACTCACTGCACTGCATCCCCAGTGGTGCCAGTGCACTCTCTAGAGTCACTGCAGTGCATCCCCAGTGGTGGCAGTGCACTCTCTGGACTCACTGCAGTGCATCCCCCGTGGTGCCAGTGCACTCTCTGGACTCACTGCACTGCATCCCCAGTGGTGCCAGTGCACTCTCTGGACTCACTGCACTGCATCCCCAGTGGTGCCAGTGCACTCTATGTAGTCATTGCGCTGCATCCCCAGTGGTGCCAGTGCACTCTCTGGACTCACTGCATTGCATACCCAGTGGTGCCTGTGCACTCTCTGGACTCACTGCACTGCATCCCCAGTGGTGCCAGTGCACTCTCTGGACTCACAGCACTGCATCCCCAGTGGTGCCAGTGCACTCTCTGGACTCACTGCAGTGCATCCCCAGTGGTGCCAGTGCACTCTCTGGACTCACTGCAGTGCATCCCCAGTGGTGCCGGTGCACTCTCTAGAGTCACTGCAGTGCATCCCCAGTGGTGCCAGTGCACTCTCTGGAGTCTCTGCAGTGCATCCCCAGTGGTGCCAGTGCACTCTGTGGACTCACTGTACTGCATCCCCAGTGGTGCCAGTGCACTCTCTGGACTCACAGCACTGCATCCCCAGTGGTGCCATTGCACTCTCTGGACTCACTGCAGTACATCCCCAATGGTGCCAGTGTACTCTCTGGACTCACTGCAGTGCATCCCCAGTGGTGCCAGTGCACTCTCTGGACTCACTGCACTGCATCCCCAGTGGTGCCAGTGCACTCTGTGGACTCACTGTACTGCATCCCCAGTGGTGCCAGTGCACTCTCTGGACTCACTGCACTGCATCCCCAGTGGTGCCAGTGCACTCTCTGGACTCACTGCAGTGCATCCCCAGTGGTGCCAGTGCACTCTCTGGACTCACTGCAGTGCATCCCCAGTGGTGCCAGTGCACTCTCTGGACGCACAGCACTGCATCCCCAGTGGTGCCAGTGCACTCTCTGTAGTCATTGCGCTGCATCCCCAGTTGTGCCAGTGCACTCTCTGGACTCACTGCAGTGCATCCCCAGTGGGGCCAGTGCACTCTCTGGAGTCATTTCAGTGCATCCCCAGTGGTGCCAGTGCACTCTATGGACTCACTGCAGTGCATCCCCAGTGGTGCCAGTGCACTCTCTGGACTCACTGCAGTGCATCCCCAGTGGTGCCAATGCACTCTCTGGACTCACTGCACTGCATCCCCAAGGTGCCAGTGCACTCTCTAGAGTCACTGCAGTGCATCCCCAGTGGTGCCAGTGCACTCTCTGGACTCACTGCAGTACATCCCCAGTGGTGCCAGTGCACTCTCTGGACTCACAGCAGTGCATTCCCAGTGGTGCCAGTGCACTCTCTGGACTCACTGCACTGCATCCCCAGTGGTGCCAGTGCACTATTTGGACTCACTGCACTGCATCCCCAGTGCTGACAGTGCACTCTCTGGACTCACTGCACTGCATCCCCAGTGGTGCCAGTGCACTCTCTGGACTCACTGCAGTGCATCCCCAGTGGTGCCAGTGCACTCTCTGGACTCACTGCAGTGCATCCCCAGTGGTGCCAGTGCACTCTCTGGACTCACTGCACTGCATCCACAGTGGTGCCAGTGCACTCTATGTAGTCATTGCGCTGCATCCCCAGTGGTGCCAGTGCACTCTCTGGACTCACTGCACTGCATCCCCAGTGGTGCCAGTGCACTCTCTGGAGTCACTGCAGTGCATCCCCTGTGGTGCCAGTGCACTCTCTGGACTCACTGCACTGCATCCCCAGTGCTGACAGTGCACTCTCTAGAGTCACTGCAGTGCATCCCCAGTGGTGCCAGTGCACTCTCTGGACTCACTGCACTGCATCCCCAGTGGTGCCAGTGCACTCTGTGGACGCACTGTACTGCATCCCCAGTGGTGCCAGTGCACTCTGTGGACTCACTGCACTGCATCCCCAGTGGTGCCAGTGCACTCTCTGCACTCACTGAACTGCATCCCCAGTGGTGCCAGTGTACTCTCTGGACTCACTGCACTGCATCCCCAGTGGAGCCAGTTCACTCTCTGGAGTCACTGTACTGCATCCCCAGTGGTGCCAGTGCAGTCTCTGGAATCACTGCAGTGCATCCCCAGTGGTGCCAGTGCACCCTCTGGACTCACTGCAGTGCATCCCCAGTGGTGCCAGTGCACTCTCTGGACTCACTGCACTGTATCCCCAGTGGTGCCAGTGCACTCTCTGCACTCACTGCACTGCATCCCCAGTGGTGCCACTGCACTCTCTGGACTCACTGCACTGCATCCCCAGTGGTGCCAGTGCACTCTCTGGACTCACTGCACTGCATCCCCAGTGGTGCCAGTGCACTCTCTGGACTCACTGCACTGCATCCCCAGTGGTGCCAGTGCACTCTCTGGAGTCACTGCACTGCACCCCCAGTGGTGCCAGTGCACTCTCTGGACTCACAGCACTGCATCCCCAGTGGTGCCAGTGCACTCTCTGGACTCACTGCACTGCATCCCCAGTGGTGCCAGTGCACTCTCTGGACTCACAGCACTGCATCCCCAGTGGTGCCATTGCACTCTCTGGACTCACTGCAGTACATCCCCAATTGTGCCAGTGTACTCTCTGCACTCACTGCAGTGCATCCCCAGTGGTGCCAGTGCACTCTCTGGACTCACTGCAGTACATCCCCAATGGTGCCAGTGTACTCTCTGCACTCACTGCAGTGCATCCCCAGTGGTGCCAGTGTACTCTCTGGACTCACTGCAGTGCATCCCCAGTGGTGCCAGTGCACTATCTGGACTCACTGTACTGCATCCCCAGTGGTGCCAGTGCACTCTCTGGACTCACTGCACTGCATCCCCAGTGGTGTCAGTGCACTCTCTGGACTAACTGAACTGCATCCCCAATTGATCCAGTGCACTCTCTGGACTCACTGCACTGCATCACCAGTGGTGCCAGTGCACTCTCTGGACTCACTGCAGTGCATCCCCAGTGGTGCCAGTGCACTCTGTGGACTCACTGTACTGCATCCACAGTGGTGCCAGTGCACTCTCTGGACTCACCGCACTGCATCCAGAGTGGTGCCAGTGCACTCTCTGGACTCACTGCACTGCATCACCAGTGGTGCCAGTGCACTCTCTGGACTCACTGCACTGCATCCCCAGTGGTGCCAGTGCACTCTCTAGAGTCACTGCAGTGCATCCCCAGTGGTGCCAGTGCACTCTCTGGACTCACTGCACTGCATCCCCAGTGGTGCCAGTGCACTCTCTGGAGTCACTGCACTGCATCCCCAGTGGTGCCAGTGCACTCTGTGGACTCACTGTACTGCATCCCCAGTGGTGCCACTGCACTCTCTGGACTCACTGCACTGCATCCCCAGTGGTGCCAGTGCACTCTCTGGACTCACTGCAGTGCATCCCCAGTGGTGCCAGTGCACTCTCTGGACTCACTGCAGTGCATCCCCAGTGGTGCCAGTGCACTCTCTGGACGCACAGCACTGCATCCCCAGTGGTGCCAGTGAACTCTCTGTAGTCATTGCGCTGCATCCCCAGTTGTGCCAGTGCACTCTCTGGACTCACTGCAGTGCATCCCCAGTGGGGCCAGTGCACTCTCTGGAGTCATTTCAGTGCATCCCCAGTGGTGCCAGTGCACTCTATGGACTCACTGCAGTGCATCCCCAGTGGTGCCAGTGCACTCTCTGGACTCACTGCAGTGCATCCCCAGTGGTGCCAATGCACTCTCTGGACTCACTGCACTGCATCCCCAAGGTGCCAGTGCACTCTCTGCATTCACTACACTGCATCCCCAGTGGTGCCATTGCACTCTCTGGACTCACTGCAGTGCATCCCCAGTGGTGCCAGTGCACTCTCTGGACTCACAGCAGTGCATTCCCAGTGGTGCCAGTGCACTCTCTGGACTCACTGCACTGCATCCCCAGTGGTGCCAGTGCACTATTTGGACTCACAGCACTGCATCCCCAGTGCTGACAGTGCACTCTCTGGACTCACTGCACTGCATCCCCAGTGGTGCCAGTGCACTCTCTGGACTCACTGCAGTGCATCCCCAGTGGTGCCAGTGCACTCTCTGGAGTCTCTGCAGTGCATCCCCAGTGGTGCCAGTGCACTCTCTGGACTCACTGTACTGCATCCCCAGTGGTGCCAGTGCACTCTCTGGACTCACTGCAGTACATCCCCAATGGTGCCAGTGTACTCTCTGCACTCACTGCAGTGCATCCCCAGTGGTGCCAGTGCACTCTCTGGACTCACTGCAGTGCATCCCCAGTGGTGCCAGTTCACTCTGTGGAGTCTATGTACTGCATCCCCAGTGGTGCCAGTGCACTCTCTGGACTCACTGCACTGCATCCCCAGTGGTGCCAGTGCACTCTCTGGACTCACTGCAGTCCATCCCCAGTGGTGCCAGTGCACTCTCTGGACTCACAGCACTGCATCCCCAGTGGTGCCAGTGCACTCTCTGGAGTCACTGCAGTGCATCCCCAGTGGTGCCAGTGCACTCTGTGGACTCACTATACTGCATCCACAGTGGTGCCAGTGCACTCTCTGGACTCACCGCACTGCATCCAGAGTGGTGCCAGTGCACTCTCTGGACTCACTGCAGTGCATCCCCAGTGGTGCCACTGCACTCTCTGGACTCACTGCACTGCATCCCCAGTGGTGCCAGTGCTCTCTCTGGACTCACTGCACTGCATCCCCAGTGGTGCCAGTGCTCTCTCTGGACGCACTGCACTGCATCACCAGTGGATCCAGTGCACTCTCTGGACTCACTGCAGTGCATCCCCAGTGGTGCCAGTGCACTCTCTGGACTCACTGCACTGCATCCCCAGTGGTGCCAGTGCACTCTGTGGACTCACTGTACTGCATCCCCAGTGGTGCAGTGCACTCTCTGGACTCACTGCACTGCATCCCCAATGGTGCCAGTGCACTCTCTGGACTCACTGCAGTACATCCCCAATGGTGCCAGTGTACTCTCTGCACTCACTGCAGTGCATCCCCAGTGGTGCCAGTGCACTCTCTGGACTCACTGCAGTGCATCCCCAGTGGTGCCAGTTCACTCTCTGGATTCACTGTACTGCATCCCCAGTGGTGCCAGTGCACTCTCTGGACTCACTGCACTGCTTCCCCAGTGGTGCCAGTGCACTCTCTGGACTAACTGAACTGCATCCCCAATTGATCCAGTGCACTCTCTGGACTCACTGCACTGCATCCCCAGTGGTGCCAGTGCACTCTCTGGAGTCACTGCAGTGCATCCCCAGTGCTGCCAGTGCACTCTGTGGACTCACTGTACTGCATCCCCAGTGGCGCCAGTGCACTCTCTGGACTCACCGCACTGCATCCCCAGTGGTGCCAGTGCACTCTCTGGACTCACTGCACTGCATCCCCAGTGGTGCCAGTGCACTCTCTGGAGTCACTGCACTGCATCCAAGTGGTGCCAGTGCACTCTCTGGACTCACTGCACTGCATCCCCAGTGGTGCCAGTGCACTCTCTGTAGTCATTGCGCTGCATCACCAGTGGTACCAGTGCACTCTCTGGACTCACTGCACTGCATCCCCAGTGGGGCCAGTGCACTCTCTGGAGTCATTTCAGTGCATCTCCAGTGGTGCCAGTGCACTCTATGGACTCACTGCAGTGCATCCCCAGTGGTGCCAGTGCACTCTCTGGACTCACTGCACTGCATCCCCAGTGGTGCCAATGCACTCTCTGGACTCACTGCACTGCATCCCCAAGGTGCCAGTGCACTCTCTGCACTCACTACACTGCATCCCCAGTGGTGTCAGTGCACTCTCTGGACTCACTGCAGTGCATCCCCAGTGGTGCCAGTGCACTCTCTGGACTCACTACACTGCATCCACAGTGGTGCCAGTGCACTCTATGTAGTCATTGCGCTGCATCCCCAGTGGTGCCAGTGCACTCTCTGGACTCACTGCACTGCATCCCCAGTGGTGCCAGTGCACTCTCTGGAGTCACTGCAGTGCATCCCCTGTGGTGCCAGTGCACTCTCTGGACTCACTGCACTGCATCCCCAGTGCTGACAGTGCACTCTCTAGAGTCACTGCAGTGCATCCCCAGTGGTGCCAGTGCACTCTCTGGACTCACTGCACTGCATCCCCAGTGGTGCCAGTGCACTCTGTGGACGCACTGTACTGCATCCCCAGTGGTGCCAGTGCACTCTGTGGACTCACTGCACTGCATCCCCAGTGGTGCCAGTGCACTCTCTGCACTCACTGCACTGCATCCCCAGTGGTGCCAGTGTACTCTCTGGACTCACTGCACTGCATCCCCAGTGGAGCCAGTTCACTCTCTGGAGTCACTGTACTGCATCCCCAGTGGTGCCAGTGCAGTCTCTGGACTCACTGCAGTGCATCCCCAGTGGTGCCAGTGCACTCTCTGGACTCACTGCAGTGCATCCCCAGTGGTGCCAGTGCACTCTCTGGACTCACTGCACTGTATCCCCAGTGGTGCCAGTGCACTCTCTGGACTCACTGCACTGCATCCCCAGTGGTGCCACTGCACTCTCTGGACTCACTGCACTGCATCCCCAGTGGTGCCAGTGCACTCTCTGGACTCACTGCACTGCATCCCCAGTGGTGCCAGTGCACTCTCTGGACTCACTGCACTGCATCCCCAGTGGTGCCAGTGCACTCTCTGGAGTCACTGCACTGCACCCCCAGTGGTGCCAGTGCACTCTCTGGACTCACAGCACTGCATCCCCAGTGGTGCCAGTGCACTCTCTGGACTCACTGCACTGCATCCCCACTGGTGCCAGTGCACTCTCAGGAGTCTCTGCAGTGCATCCCCAGTGGTGCCAGTGCACTCTGTGGACTCACTGTACTGCATCCCCAGTGGTGCCAGTGCACTCTCTGGACTCACAGCACTGCATCCCCAGTGGTGCCATTGCACTCTCTGGACTCACTGCAGTACATCCCCAATGGTGCCAGTGTACTCTCTGGACTCACTGCAGTGCATCCCCAGTGGTGCCAGTGTACTCTCTGGACTCACTGCAGTGCATCCCCAGTGGTGCCAGTGCACTATCTGGACTCACTGTACTGCATCCCCAGTGGTGCCAGTGCACTCTCTGGACTCACTGCACTGCATCCCCAGTGGTGTCAGTGCACTCTCTGGACTAACTGAACTGCATCCCCAATTGATCCAGTGCACTCTCTGGACTCACTGCACTGCATCACCAGTGGTGCCAGTGCACTCTCTGGACTCACTGCAGTGCATCCCCAGTGGTGCCAGTGCACTCTGTGGACTCACTGTACTGCATCCACAGTGGTGCCAGTGCACTCTCTGGACTCACCGCACTGCATCCAGAGTGGTGCCAGTGCACTCTCTGGACTCACTGCACTGCATCACCAGTGGTGCCAGTGCACTCTCTGGACTCACTGCACTGCATCCCCAGTGGTGCCAGTGCACTCTCTAGAGTCACTGCAGTGCATCCCCAGTGGTGCCAGTGCACTCTCTGGACTCACTGCACTGCATCCCCAGTGGTGCCAGTGCACTCTCTGGAGTCACTGCACTGCATCCCCAGTGGTGCCAGTGCACTCTGTGGACTCACTGTACTGCATCCCCAGTGGTGCCACTGCACTCTCTGGACTCACTGCACTGCATCCCCAGTGGTGCCAGTGCACTCTCTGGACTCACTGCAGTGCATCCCCAGTGGTGCCAGTGCACTCTCTGGACTCACTGCAGTGCATCCCCAGTGGTGCCAGTGCACTCTCTGGACGCACAGCACTGCATCCCCAGTGGTGCCAGTGAACTCTCTGTAGTCATTGCGCTGCATCCCCAGTTGTGCCAGTGCACTCTCTGGACTCACTGCAGTGCATCCCCAGTGGGGCCAGTGCACTCTCTGGAGTCATTTCAGTGCATCCCCAGTGGTGCCAGTGCACTCTATGGACTCACTGCAGTGCATCCCCAGTGGTGCCAGTGCACTCTCTGGACTCACTGCAGTGCATCCCCAGTGGTGCCAATGCACTCTCTGGACTCACTGCACTGCATCCCCAAGGTGCCAGTGCACTCTCTGCATTCACTACACTGCATCCCCAGTGGTGCCATTGCACTCTCTGGACTCACTGCAGTGCATCCCCAGTGGTGCCAGTGCACTCTCTGGACTCACAGCAGTGCATTCCCAGTGGTGCCAGTGCACTCTCTGGACTCACTGCACTGCATCCCCAGTGGTGCCAGTGCACTATTTGGACTCACAGCACTGCATCCCCAGTGCTGACAGTGCACTCTCTGGACTCACTGCAGTGCATCCCCAGTGGTGCCAGTGCACTCTCTGGACTCACTGCAGTGCATCCCCAGTGGTGCCAGTGCACTCTCTGGAGTCTCTGCAGTGCATCCCCAGTGGTGCCAGTGCACTCTCTGGACTCACTGTACTGCATCCCCAGTGGTGCCAGTGCACTCTCTGGACTCACTGCAGTACATCCCCAATGGTGCCAGTGTACTCTCTGCACTCACTGCAGTGCATCCCCAGTGGTGCCAGTGCACTCTCTGGACTCACTGCAGTGCATCCCCAGTGGTGCCAGTTCACTCTGTGGAGTCTATGTACTGCATCCCCAGTGGTGCCAGTGCACTCTCTGGACTCACTGCACTGCATCCCCAGTGGTGCCAGTGCACTCTCTGGACTCACTGCAGTCCATCCCCAGTGGTGCCAGTGCACTCTCTGGACTCACAGCACTGCATCCCCAGTGGTGCCAGTGCACTCTCTGGAGTCACTGCAGTGCATCCCCAGTGGTGCCAGTGCACTCTGTGGACTCAATATACTGCATCCACAGTGGTGCCAGTGCACTCTCTGGACTCACCGCACTGCATCCAGAGTGGTGCCAGTGCACTCTCTGGACTCACTGCAGTGCATCCCCAGTGGTGCCACTGCACTCTCTGGACTCACTGCACTGCATCCCCAGTGGTGCCAGTGCTCTCTCTGGACTCACTGCACTGCATCCCCAGTGGTGCCAGTGCTCTCTCTGGACTCACTGCACTGCATCACCAGTGGATCCAGTGCACTCTCTGGACTCACTGCAGTGCATCCCCAGTGGTGCCAGTGCACTCTCTGGACTCACTGCACTGCATCCCCAGTGGTGCCAGTGCACTCTGTGGACTCACTGTACTGCATCCCCAGTGGTGCAGTGCACTCTCTGGACTCACTGCACTGCATCCCCAATGGTGCCAGTGCACTCTCTGGACTCACTGCAGTACATCCCCAATGGTGCCAGTGTACTCTCTGCACTCACTGCAGTGCATCCCCAGTGGTGCCAGTGCACTCTCTGGACTCACTGCAGTGCATCCCCAGTGGTGCCAGTTCACTCTCTGGATTCACTGTACTGCATCCCCAGTGGTGCCAGTGCACTCTCTGGACTCACTGCACTGCTTCCCCAGTGGTGCCAGTGCACTCTCTGGACTCACTGCACTGCATCCCCAATTGATCCAGTGCACTCTCTGGACTCACTGCACTGCATCCCCAGTGGTGCCAGTGCACTCTCTGGAGTCACTGCAGTGCATCCCCAGTGCTGCCAGTGCACTCTGTGGACTCACTGTACTGCATCCCCAGTGGCGCCAGTGCACTCTCTGGACTCACCGCACTGCATCCCCAGTGGTGCCAGTGCACTCTCTGGACTCACTGCACTGCATCCCCAGTGGTGCCAGTGCACTATCTGGACTCACTGCACTGCATCCCCAGTGGTGCCAGTGCACTCTCTGGACTCACTGCACTGCATCCCCAGTGGTGCCAGTGCACTCTCTGTAGTCATTGCGCTGCATCACCAGTGGTACCAGTGCACTCTCTGGACTCACTGCACTGCATCCCCAGTGGGGCCAGTGCACTCTCTGGAGTCATTTCAGTGCATCCCCAGTGGTGCCAGTGCACTCTATGGACTCACTGCAGTGCATCCCCAGTGGTGCCAGTGCACTCTCTGGACTCACTGCACTGCATCCCCAGTGGTGCCAATGCACTCTCTGGACTCACTGCACTGCATCCCCAAGGTGCCAGTGCACTCTCTGCACTCACTACACTGCATCCCCAGTGGTGTCAGTGCACTCTCTGGACTCACTGCAGTGCATCCCCAGTGGTGCCAGTGCACTCTCTGGACTCACTACACTGCATCCACAGTGGTGCCAGTGCACTCTATGTAGTCATTGCGCTGCATCCCCAGTGGTGCCAGTGCACTCTCTGGACTCACTGCACTGCATCCCCAGTGGTGCCAGTGCACTCTCTGGAGTCACTGCAGTGCATCCCCTGTGGTGCCAGTGCACTCTCTGGACTCACTGCACTGCATCCCCAGTGCTGACAGTGCACTCTCTAGAGTCACTGCAGTGCATCCCCAGTGGTGCCAGTGCACTCTCTGGACTCACTGCACTGCATCCCCAGTGGTGCCAGTGCACTCTGTGGACGCACTGTACTGCATCCCCAGTGGTGCCAGTGCACTCTGTGGACTCACTGCACTGCATCCCCAGTGGTGCCAGTGCACTCTCTGCACTCACTGCACTGCATCCCCAGTGGTGCCAGTGTACTCTCTGGACTCACTGCACTGCATCCCCAGTGGAGCCAGTTCACTCTCTGGAGTCACTGTACTGCATCCCCAGTGGTGCCAGTGCAGTCTCTGGACTCACTGCAGTGCATCCCCAGTGGTGCCAGTGCACTCTCTGGACTCACTGCAGTGCATCCCCAGTGGTGCCAGTGCACTCTCTGGACTCACTGCACTGTATCCCCAGTGGTGCCAGTGCACTCTCTGGACTCACTGCACTGCATCCCCAGTGGTGCCACTGCACTCTCTGGACTCACTGCACTGCATCCCCAGTGGTGCCAGTGCACTCTCTGGACTCACTGCACTGCATCCCCAGTGGTGCCAGTGCACTCTCTGGACTCACTGCACTGCATCCCCAGTGGTGCCAGTGCACTCTCTGGAGTCACTGCACTGCACCCCCAGTGGTGCCAGTGCACTCTCTGGACTCACAGCACTGCATCCCCAGTGGTGCCAGTGCACTCTCTGGACTCACTGCACTGCATCCCCACTGGTGCCAGTGCACTCTCAGGAGTCTCTGCAGTGCATCCCCAGTGGTGCCAGTGCACTCTGTGGACTCACTGTACTGCATCCCCAGTGGTGCCAGTGCACTCTCTGGACTCACAGCACTGCATCCCCAGTGGTGCCATTGCACTCTCTGGACTCACTGCAGTACATCCCCAATGGTGCCAGTGTACTCTCTGCACTCACTGCAGTGCATCCCCAGTGGTGCCAGTGTACTCTCTGGACTCACTGCAGTGCATCCCCAGTGGTGCCAGTGCACTATCTGGACTCACTGTACTGCATCCCCAGTGGTGCCAGTGCACTCTCCGGACTCACTGCACTGCATCCCCAGTGGTGTCAGTGCACTCTCTGGACTAACTGAACTGCATCCCCAATTGATCCAGTGCACTCTCTGGACTCACTGCACTGCATCACCAGTGGTGCCAGTGCACTCTCTGGAGTCACTGCAGTGCATCCCCAGTGGTGCCAGTGCACTCTGTGGACTCACTGTACTGCATCCACAGTGGTGCCAGTGCACTCTCTGGACTCACCGCACTGCATCCAGAGTGGTGCCAGTGCACTCTCTGGACTCACTGCACTGCATCACCAGTGGTGCCAGTGCACTCTCTGGACTCACTGCACTGCATCCCCAGTGGTGCCAGTGCACTCTCTAGAGTCACTGCAGTGCATCCCCAGTGGTGCCAGTGCACTCTCTGGACTCACTGCACTGCATCCCCAGTGGTGCCAGTGCACTCTCTGGAGTCACTGCACTGCATCCCCAGTGGTGCCAGTGCACTCTGTGGACTCACTGCACAGCATCCCCAGTGGTGCCACTGCACTCTCTGGACTCACTGCAGTGCATCCCCAGTGGTGCCAGTGCACTCTCTGGACTCACTGCGCTGCATCCCCAGTGGTGCCAGTGCACTCTCTGGACTCACTGTGCTGCATCCCCAGTGGTGCCAGTGCACTCTCTGGACTCACTGCAGTGCATCCCCAGTGGTGCCAGTGCACTCTCTGGAGTCTCTGCAGTGCATCCCCAGTGGTGCCAGTGCACTCTCTGGACTCACTGCAGTGCTTCCCCAGTGGTGCCAGTGCACTCTCTGGACTCACTATACTGCATCCCCAGTGGTGCCGGTGCACTCTCTAGAGTCACTGCAGTGCATCCCCAGTGGTGCCAGTGCACTCTCTGGAGTCTCTGCAGTGCATCCCCAGTGGTGCCAGTGCACTCTGTGGACTCACTGTACTGCATCCCCAGTGGTGCCAGTGCACTCTCTGGACTCACTGCACTGCATCCCCAGTGGTGCCAGTGTACTCTCTGCACTCACTGCAGTACATCCCCAGTGGTGCCAGTGCACTCTCTGGACTCACTGCAGTGCATCCCCAGTGGTGCCAGTTCACTCTCTGAAGTCACTGTAATGCATCCCCAGTGGTGCCAGTGCACTCTCTGGACTCAGTGCACTGCATCCCCAGTGGTGCCAGTGCACTCTCTGGACTCAGTGCACTGCATCCCCAGTGCTGACAGTGCACTCTCTGGACTCACTGCTCTGCATCCCCAGTGGTGCCAGTGCACTCTGTGGAGTCACTGTACTGCATCCACAGTGGTGCCAGTGCACTCTCTGGACTCACTGCAGTGCATCCACAGTGGTGCCAGTGCACTCTCTGGACTCACTGCAGTCCATCCCCAGTGGTGCCAGTGCACTCTCTGTAGTCATTGCGCTGCATCCCCAGTGGTGCCAGTGCACTCTCTGGACTCACTGCAGTGCATCCCCAGTGGGGCCAGTGCACTCTCTGGAGTCATTTCAGTGCATCCCCAGTGGTGCCAGTGCACACTATGGACTCACTGCAGTGCATCCCCAGTGGTGCCAGTGCACTCTCTGGACTCACTGCAGTGCAACCCCAGTGGTGCTAATGCACTCTCGGGACTCACTGCACTGCATCCCCAAGGTGCCAATGCACTCTCTGCACTCACTACACTGCATCCCCAGTGGTGCCAGTGCACTCTCTGGACTCACTGCAGTGCATCCCCAGTGGTGCCAGTGCACTCTCTGGACTCACAGCAGTGCATTCCCAGTGGTGCCAGTGCACTCTCTGGACTCACTGCACTGCATCCCCAGTGGTGCCAGTGCACTCTCTGGACTCACTGCACTGCATCCTCAGTGCTGACAGTGCACTCTCTGGACTCACAGCAGTGCATCCCCAGTGGTGCCAGTGCACTCTCTGGACTCACTGCAGTGCATCCCCAGTGGTGCCAGTGCACTCTCTGGACTCACTGCACTGCATCCCCAGTGGTGCCAGTGCACTCTCTGGAGTCTCTGCAGTGCATCCCCAGTGGTGCCAGTGCACTCTGTGGACTCACTGTACTGCATCCCCAGTTGTGCCAGTGCACTCTCTGGACTCACTGCAGTATATCCCCAATGGTGCCAGTGTACTCTCTGGACTCACTGCAGTGCATCCCCAGTGGTGCCAGTGCACTCTCTGGACTCACTGCAGTGCATCCCCAGTGGTGCCAGTTCACTCTCTGTAGTCACTGTACTGCATCCCCAGTGGTGCCAGTGCACTCTCTGGACTCACTGCACTGCATCCCCAGTGGTGCCAGTGCACTCTCTGGAGTCACTGCAGTGCATCCCCAGTGGTGCCAGTGCACTCTGTGGACTCACTGTACTGCATCCACAGTGGTGCCAGTGCACTCTCTGGACTCACCGCACTGCATCCAGAGTGGTGACAGTGCACTCTCTGGACTCACTGCACTGCATCCCCAGTGGTGCCAGTGCTCTCTCTGGACTCACTGCAATGCATCCCCAGTGGTGCCAGTGCACTCTCTGGACTCACTGCACTGCATCACCAGTGGATCCAGTGCACTCTCTGGACTCACTGCACTGCATCCCCAGTGGTGCCAGTGCACTCTCTGGACTCACTGTACTGCATCCCCAGTGGTGCCAGTGCACTCCCTAGAGTCACTGCAGTGCATCCCCAGTGGTGCCAGTGCACTCTCTGGACTCACTGCACTGCATCCCCAGTGGTGCCAGTGCACTCTGTGGACTCACTGTACTGCATCCCCAGTGGTGCAGTGCACTCTCTGGACTCACTGCACTGCATCCCCAATGGTGCCAGTGCACTCTCTGGACTCACTGCAGTACATCCCCAATGGTGCCAGTGTACTCTCTGCACTCACTGCAGTGCATCCCCAGTGGTGCCAGTGCACTCTCTGGACTCACTGCAGTGCATCCCCAGTGGTGCCAGTTCACTCTCTGGATTCACTGTACTGCATCCCCAGTGGTGCCAGTGCACTCTCTGGACTCACTGCACTGCTTCCCCAGTGGTGCCAGTGCACTCTCTGGACTAACTGAACTGCATCCCCAATTGATCCAGTGCACTCTCTGGACTCACTGCACTGCATCCCCAGTGGTGCCAGTGCACTCTCTGGAGTCACTGCACTGCATCCCCAGTGCTGCCAGTGCACTCTGTGGACTCACTGTACTTCATCCCCAGTGGTGCCAGTGCACTCTCTGGACTCACCGCACTGCATCCCCAGTGGTGCCAGTGCACTCTCTGGACTCACTGCACTGCATCCCCAGTGGTGCCAGTGCACTCTCTGGACTCACTGCACTGCATCCCCAGTGGTGCCAGTGCACTCTCTGGACTCACTGCACTGCATCCCCAGTGGTGCCAGTGCACTCTCTGTAGTCATTGCGCTGCATCACCAGTGGTACCAGTGCACTCTCTGGACTCACTGCACTGCATCCCCAGTGGGGCCAGTGCACTCTCTGGAGTCATTTCAGTGCATCCCCAGTGGTGCCAGTGCACTCTATGGACTCACTGCAGTGCATTCCCAGTGGTGCCAGTGCACTCTCTGGACTCACTGCACTGCATCCCCAGTGGTGCCAATGCACTCTCTGGACTCACTGCACTGCATCCCCAAGGTGCCAGTGCACTCTCTGCACTCACTACACTGCATCCCCAGTGGTGTCAGTGCACTCTCTGGACTCACTGCAGTGCATCCCCAGTGGTGCCAGTGCACTCTCTGGACTCACTACACTGCATCCACAGTGGTGCCAGTGCACTCTATGTAGTCATTGCGCTGCATCCCCAGTGGTGCCAGTGCACTCTCTGGACTCACTGCACTGCATCCCCAGTGGTGCCAGTGCACTCTCTGGAGTCACTGCAGTGCATCCCCTGTGGTGCCAGTGCACTCTCTGGACTCACTGCACTGCATCCCCAGTGCTGACAGTGCACTCTCTAGAGTCACTGCAGTGCATCCCCAGTGGTGCCAGTGCACTCTCTGGACTCACTGCACTGCATCCCCAGTGGTGCCAGTGCACTCTGTGGACGCACTGTACTGCATCCCCAGTGGTGCCAGTGCACTCTGTGGACTCACTGCACTGCATCCCCAGTGGTGCCAGTGCACTCTCTGCACTCACTGCACTGCATCCCCAGTGGTGCCAGTGTACTCTCTGGACTCACTGCACTGCATCCCCAGTGGAGCCAGTTCACTCTCTGGAGTCACTGTACTGCATCCCCAGTGGTGCCAGTGCAGTCTCTGGACTCACTGCAGTGCATCCCCAGTGGTGCCAGTGCACTCTCTGGACTCACTGCAGTGCATCCCCAGTGGTGCCAGTGCACTCTCTGGACTCACTGCACTGCATCCCCAGTGGTGCCACTGCACTCTCTGGACTCACTGCACTGCATCCCCAGTGGTGCCAGTGCACTCTCTGGACTCACTGCACTGCATCCCCAGTGGTGCCAGTGCACTCTCTGGACTCACTGCACTGCATCCCCAGTGGTGCCAGTGCACTCTCTGGAGTCACTGCACTGCACCCCCAGTGGTGCCAGTGCACTCTCTGGACTCACAGCACTGCATCCCCAGTGGTGCCAGTGCACTCTCTGGACTCACTGCACTGCATCCCCACTGGTGCCAGTGCACTCTCAGGAGTCTCTGCAGTGCATCCCCAGTGGTGCCAGTGCACTCTGTGGACTCACTGTACTGCATCCCCAGTGGTGCCAGTGCACTCTCTGGACTCACAGCACTGCATCCCCAGTGGTGCCATTGCACTCTCTGGACTCACTGCAGTACATCCCCAATGGTGCCAGTGTACTCTCTGGACTCACTGCAGTGCATCCCCAGTGGTGCCAGTGTACTCTCTGGACTCACTGCAGTGCATCCCCAGTGGTGCCAGTGCACTATCTGGACTCACTGTACTGCATCCCCAGTGGTGCCAGTGCACTCTCTGGACTCACTGCACTGCATCCCCAGTGGTGTCAGTGCACTCTCTGGACTAACTGAACTGCATCCCCAATTGATCCAGTGCACTCTCTGGACTCACTGCACTGCATCACCAGTGGTGCCAGTGCACTCTCTGGAGTCACTGCAGTGCATCCCCAGTGGTGCCAGTGCACTCTGTGGACTCACTGTACTGCATCCACAGTGGTGCCAGTGCACTCTCTGGACTCACCGCACTGCATCCAGAGTGGTGCCAGTGCACTCTCTGGACTCACTGCACTGCATCACCAGTGGTGCCAGTGCACTCTCTGGACTCACTGCACTGCATCCCCAGTGGTGCCAGTGCACTCTCTAGAGTCACTGCAGTGCATCCCCAGTGGTGCCAGTGCACTCTCTGGACTCACTGCACTGCATCCCCAGTGGTGCCAGTGCACTCTCTGGAGTCACTGCACTGCATCCCCAGTGGTGCCAGTGCACTCTGTGGACTCACTGCACTGCATCCCCAGTGGTGCCACTGCACTCTCTGGACTCACCGCACTGCATCCCCAGTGGTGCCAGTGCACTCTCTGGACTCACTGCACTGCATCCCCAGTGGTGCCAGTGCACTCTCTGGACTCACTGCAGTGCATCCCCAGTGGTGCCAGTGCACTCTCTGGAGTCTCTGCAGTGCATCCCCAGTGGTGCCAGTGCACTCTCTGGACTCACTGCAGTGCTTCCCCAGTGGTGCCAGTGCACTCTCTGGACTCACTATACTGCATCCCCAGTGGTGCCGGTGCACTCTCTAGAGTCACTGCAGTGCATCCCCAGTGGTGCCAGTGCACTCTCTGGAGTCTCTGCAGTGCATCCCCAGTGGTGCCAGTGCACTCTGTGGACTCACTGTACTGCATCCCCAGTGGTGCCAGTGCACTCTCTGGACTCACTGCACTGCATCCCCAGTGGTGCCAGTGTACTCTCTGCACTCACTGCAGTACATCCCCAGTGGTGCCAGTGCACTCTCTGGACTCACTGCAGTGCATCCCCAGTGGTGCCAGTTCACTCTCTGAAGTCACTGTAATGCATCCCCAGTGGTGCCAGTGCACTCTCTGTACTCAGTGCACTGCATCCCCAGTGGTGCCAGTGCACTCTCTGGACTCAGTGCACTGCATCCCCAGTGCTGACAGTGCACTCTCTGGACTCACTGCTCTGCATCCCCAGTGGTGCCAGTGCACTCTGTGGAGTCACTGTACTGCATCCACAGTGGTGCCAGTGCACTCTCTGGACTCACTGCAGTGCATCCACAGTGGTGCCAGTGCACTCTCTGGACTCACTGCAGTCCATCCCCAGTGGTGCCAGTGCACTCTCTGTAGTCATTGCGCTGCATCCCCAGTGGTGCCAGTGCACTCTCTGGACTCACTGCACTGCATCCCCAGTGGGGCCAGTGCACTCTCTGGAGTCATTTCAGTGCATCCCCAGTGGTGCCAGTGCACACTATGGACTCACTGCAGTGCATCCCCAGTGGTGCCAGTGCACTCTCTGGACTCACTGCAGTGCATCCCCAGTGGTGCCAATGCACTCTCGGGACTCACTGCACTGCATCCCCAAGGTGCCAATGCACTCTCTGCACTCACTGCACTGCATCCCCAGTGGTGCCAGTGCACTCTCTGGACTCACTGCAGTGCATCCCCAGTGGTGCCAGTGCACTCTCTGGACTCACAGCAGTGCATTCCCAGTGGTGCCAGTGCACTCTCTGGACTCACTGCACTGCATCCCCAGTGGTGCCAGTGCACTCTCTGGACTCACTGCACTGCATCCTCAGTGCTGACAGTGCACTCTCTGGACTCACAGCAGTGCATCCCCAGTGGTGCCAGTGCACTCTCTGGACTCACTGCAGTGCATCCCCAGTGGTGCCAGTGCACTCTCTGGACTCACTGCACTGCATCCCCAGTGGTGCCCGTGCACTCTCTGGAGTCTCTGCAGTGCATCCCCAGTGGTGCCAGTGCACTCTGTGGACTCACTGTACTGCATCCCCAGTTGTGCCAGTGCACTCTCTGGACTCACTGCAGTATATCCCCAATGGTGCCAGTGTACTCTCTGCACTCACTGCAGTGCATCCCCAGTGGTGCCAGTGCACTCTCTGGACTCACTGCAGTGCATCCCCAGTGGTGCCAGTTCACTCTCTGTAGTCACTGTACTGCATCCCCAGTGGTGCCAGTGCACTCTCTGGACTCACTGCACTGCATCCCCAGTGGTGCCAGTGCACTCTCTGGAGTCACTGCAGTGCATCCCCAGTGGTGCCAGTGCACTCTGTGGACTCACTGTACTGCATCCACAGTGGTGCCAGTGCACTCTCTGGACTCACCGCACTGCATCCAGAGTGGTGACAGTGCACTCTCTGGACTCACTGCACTGCATCCCCAGTGGTGCCAGTGCTCTCTCTGGACTCACTGCAATGCATCCCCAGTGGTGCCAGTGCACTCTCTGGACTCACTGCACTGCATCACCAGTGGATCCAGTGCACTCTCTGGACTCACTGCAGTGCATCCCCAGTGGTGCCAGTGCACTCTCTGGACTCACTGTACTGCATCCCCAGTGGTGCCAGTGCACTCCCTAGAGTCACTGCAGTGCATCCCCAGTGGTGCCAGTGCACTCTCTGGACTCACTGCACTGCATCCCCAGTGGTGCCAGTGCACTCTCTGGACTCACTGCGGTGCATCCCCAGTGGTGCCAGTGCACTCTCTGGACTCACTGCAGTGCATCCCCAGTGGTGCCAGTGCACTCTCTGGACTCACTGCAGTGCATCCCCAGTCGTGCCAGTTCACTCTCTGGACTCACTGCAGTGCATCCCCAGTGGTGCCAGTGCACTCTCTGGACTCACTGCACTGCATCCCCAGTGGTGCCAGTGCACTCTCTGGACTAACTGAACTGCATCCCCAATTGATCCAGTGCACTCTCTGGACTCACTGCCGTGCATCCCCAGTGGTGCCAGTGCACTCTCTGGAGTCACTGCAGTGCATCCCCAGTGCTGCCAGTGCACTCTGTGGACTCACTGTACTGCATCCACAGTGGCGCCAGTGCACTCTCTGGACTCACCACACTGCATCCCCAGTGGTGCCAGTGCACTCTCTGTAGTCATTGTGCTGCATCACCAGTGGTACCAGTGCACTCTCTGGACTCACTGCACTGCATCCCCAGTGGGGCCAGTGCACTCTCTGGAGTCATTTCAGTGCATCCCCAGTGGTGCCAGTGCACTCTATGGACTCACTGCAGTGCATCCCCAGTGGTGCCAGTGCACTCTCTGGACTCACTGCAGTGCATCCCCAGTGGTGCCAATGCACTCTCTGGACTCACTGCACTGCATACCCAAGGTGCCAGTGCACTCTCTGCACTCACTACACTGCATCTCCAGTGGTGTCAGTGCACTCTCTGGACTCACTGCAGTGCATCCCCAGTGGTGCCAGTGCACTCTCTGGACTCACAAGAGTGCATTCCCAGTGCTGACAGTGCACTCTCTGGACTCACTGCACTGCATCCCCAGTGGTGCCAGTGCACTCTCTGGACTCACTGCACTGCATCCCCAGTGGTGCCAGTGCACTCTCTGCAGTCTCTGCAGTGCATCCCCAGTGGTGCCAGTTCACTCTCTGGAGTCACTGTACTGCATCCCCAGTGGTGCCAGTGCACTCTCTGGACTCACTGCAGTGCATCCCCAGTGGTGCCAGTGCACTCTCTGGACTAACTGAACTGCATCCCCAATTGATCCAGTGCACTCTCTGGACTCACTGCACTGCATCCCCAGTGGTGCCAGTGCACTCTCTGGAGTCACTGCAGTGCATCCCCAGTGCTGCCAGTGCACTCTCTGGACTCACTGCACTGCATCACCAGTGGTGCCAGTGCACTCTCTGGAGTCACTGCAGTGCATCTCCAGTGGTGCCAGTGTACTCTGTGGACTCACTGTACTGCATCCACTGTGGTGCCAGTACACTCTCTGGACTCACCGCACTGCATCCAGAGTGGTGCCAGTGCACTCTCTCGACTCACTGCACTGCATTCCCAGTGGTGCCAGTGCACTCTCTGGACTAACTGTACTGCATCCCCAATTGATCCAGTACACTCTCTGGACTCACTGCACTGCATCCCCAGTGGTGCCAGTGCACTCTCTGGACTCACTGCACTGCATCCCCAGTGGTGCCAGTGCTCTCTCTGGACTCACTGCAGTGCATCACCAGTGGTGCCAGGGCACTCTCTGGACTCACTGCACTGCATCCCCAGTGGTGCCAGTGCACTCTCTGGACTCACTGCACTGCATCCCCAGTGGTGCCAGTGCACTCTCTAGAGTCACTGCAGTGCATCCCCAGCGGTGCCAGTGCACTCTCTGGACTCACTGCAGTGCATCCCCAGTGGTGCCAGTGCACTCTCTGGAGTTACTGCACTGCATCCCCAGTGGTGCCAGTGCACTCTCTGGACTCACCGCACTGCATCGCCTGTGGTGCCAGTGCACTCTCTGGACTCACTGCAGTGCATCCCCAGTGGTGCCAGTGCACTCTCTGGACTCACTGCAGTCCATCCCCAGTGGTGCCAGTGCACTCTCTGGACTCACAGCACTGCATCCCCAGTGGTGCCAGTGCACTCTCTGGACTCACTGGACTGCATCACCAGTGGTGCCAGTGCACTCTGTGGACTCACTGTACTGCATCCCCAGTGGTGCCAGTGCACTCTCTGGACTCACCGCACTGCATCCAGAGTGGTGCCAGTGCACTCTCTGGACTCGCTGCAGTGCATCCCCAGTGGTGCCAGTGCACTCTCTGGACTCACTGCACTGCATCCCCAGTGGTGCCAGTGCTCTCTCTGGACTCACTGCACTGCATCCCCAGTGGTGCCAGTGCACTCTCTGGACTCACTGCACTGCATAACCAGTGGTGCCAGTGCACTCTCTGGACTCACTGCAGTGCATCCCCAGTGGTGCCAGTGCACTCTCTGGACTCACTGCACTGCATCCCCAGTGGTGCCAGTGCACTCTCTAGAGTCACTGCACTGCATCCCCAGTGGTGCCAGTGCACTCTCTGGACTCACTGCACTGCATCACCAGTGGTGCCAGTGCAGTCTCTGGAGTCACTGCACTGCATCCCCAGTGGTGCCAGTGCGCTCTGTGGACTCACTGCACTGCATCCCCAGTGGTGCCAGTGCACTCTCTGGACTCACCGCACTGCATCCCAAAGTGGTGCCAGTGCACTCTCTGGACTCACTGCACTGCATCCCCAGTGGTGCCAGTGCACTCTCTGGACTCACTGCAGTGCATCCCCAGTGGTGCCAGTGCACTCTCTGGACTTACAGCACTGCATCCCCAGTGGTGCCAGTGCACTCTCTGGACTCACTGTACTGCATCACCAGTGGTGCCAGTGCACTCTCTGTAGTCATTGCGCTGCATACCCAGTCGTGCCAGTGCACTCTCTGGAGTCACTGCCCTGCATCCCCAGTGGTGCCAGTGCACTCTCTGGAGTCACTGCATTGCTTCCACAGTGGTGCCAGTGCACTCTCTGGACTCACTGCACTGCATCCCCAGTGGTGCCGGTGCACTCTCTAGAGTCACTGCAGTGCATCCCCAGTGGTGCCAGTGCACTCTCTGGAGTCTCTGCAGTGCATCCCCAGTGGTGCCAGTGCACTCTGTGGACTCACTGTACTGCATCCCCAGTGGTGCCAGTGCACTCTCTGGACTCACTGCACTGCATCCCCAGTGGTGCCAGTGCACTCTCTGGACTCACTGCAGTACATCCCCAATGGTGCCAGTGTACTCTCTGCACTCACTGCAGTGCATCCCCAGTGGTGCCAGTGCACTCTCTGGACTCACTGCAGTGCATCCCCAGTGGTGCCAGTTCACTCTCTGGAGTCACTGTACTGCATCCCCAGTGGTGCCAGTGCACTCTCTGGACTCACTGCAGTGCATCCCCAGTGGTGCCAGTGCACTCTCTGGACTAACTGAACTGCATCCCCAATTGATCCAGTGCACTCTCTGGACTCACTGCACTGCATCCCCAGTGGTACCACTGCACTCTCTGGACTCACTTCACTGCATCCCCAGTGCTGCCAGTGCACTCTGTGGACTCACTGTACTGCATCCCCAGTGGTGCCAGTGCACTCTCTGGACTAAGTGAACTGCATCCCCAATTGATCCAGTGCACTCTCTGGACTCACTTCACTGCATCACCAGTGGTGCCAGTGCACTCTCTGGAGTCACTGCACTGCATCCCCAGTGGTGCCAGTGCACTCTCTGGACTCACTGCACTGCATCCCCAGTGGTGCCAGTGCCCTCTCTGTAGTCATTGCGCTGCATCACCAGTGGTACCAGTGCACTCTCTGGACTCACTGCACTGCATCCCCAGTGGGGCCAGTGCACTCTCTGGAGTCATTTCAGTGCATCCCCAGTGGTGCCAGTGCACTCTCTGGACTCACCACACTGCATCCAGAGTGGTGCCAGTGCACTCTCTGGACTCACTGCACTGCATTCCCAGTGGTGCCAGTGCACTCTCTGGACTAACTGTACTGCATCCCCAATTGATCCAGTGCACTCTCTGGACTCACTGCACTGCACCCCAGTGGTGCCAGTGCACTCTCTGGACTCACTGCACTGCATCCCCAGTGGTGCCAGTGCTCTCTCTGGACTCACTGCACTGCATCCCCAGTGGTGCCAGTGCACTCTCTGGACTCACTGCACTGCATCACCAGTGGTGCCAGTGCACTCTCTGGACTCACTGCACTGCATCCCCAGTGGTGCCAGTGCACTCTCTGGACTCACTGCACTGCATCCCCACTGGTGCCAGTGCACTCTCTAGAGTCACTGCAGTGCATCCCCAGTGGTGCCAGTGCACTCTCTGGACTCACTGCACTGCATCCCCAGTGGTGCCAGTGCACTCTCTGGAGTTACTGCACTGCATCCCCAGTGGTGCCAGTGCACTCTCTGGACTCACCGCACTGCATCCCCAGTGGTGGCAGTGCACTCTCTGGACTCACTGCAGTGCATCCCCAGTGGTGCCAGTGCACTCTCTGGACTTACAGCACTGCATCCCCAGTGGTGCCAGTGCACTCTCTGGACTCACTGCGCTGAATCCCCAGTAGTGCCAGTGCAGTCTCTGGACTCACTGCTCTGCATCCCCAGTGGTGCCAGTGCACTGTCTGGAGTCACTGTAGTGCTTCCCCATTGGTGCCAGTACACTCTCTGGACTCACTGCTCTGCATCCCCAGTGGTGCCAGTGCACTCTCTGGAGTCACTGCAGTGCTTCCCCAGTGGTGCCAGTGCACTCTCTAGAGTCACTGCACTACATCCCAAGTGGTGCCAGTGCACTCTCTGGAGTCTCTGCAGTGCATCCCCAGTGGTGCCAGTGCACTCTCTGGACTCACTGTACTGCATCCACAGTTGCGCCAGTGCACTCTCTGGACTCACCGCACTGCATCCAAGTGGTGCCAGTGCACTCTCTGGACTCACTGCACTGCATCCCAATGGTGCCAGTGCACTCTCTGGACTCACTGCAGTGCATCCCCAGTGGTGCCAGTGCACTCTCTGGAGTCACTGCACTGCATCCCCAGTGGTGCCAGTGCACTCTCTGGACTCACAGCACTGCATCCCCAGTGGTGCCAGTGCACTCTCTGTAGTCATTGCGCTGCATCCCCAGTGGTACCAGTGCACTCTATGGACTCACTGCACTGCATCCCCAGTGCGGCCAGTGCACTCTCTGGAGTCATTTCAGTGCATCCCCAGTGGTGCCAGTGCACTCTATGGACTCACTGCCGTGCATCCCCAGTGCTGACAGTGCACTCTCTGGACTCACTGCAGTGCATCCCCAGTGGTGCCAATGCACTCTCTGGACTCACTGCACTGCATCCCCAAGGTGCCAGTGCACTCTCTGCACTCACTACACTGCATCCCCAGTGGAGCCAGTGCACTCTCTGGACTCACTGCAGTGTATCCCCAGTGGTGCCAGTGCACTCTCTGGACTCACAGCAGTGCATTCCCAGTGGTGCCAGTGCACTCTCTGGACTCACTGCACTGCATCCCCAGTGGTGCCAGTGCACTCTCTGGACTCACTGCACTGCATCCCCAGTGCTGACAGTGCACTCTCTGGACTCACTGCACTGCATCCCCAGTGGTGCCAGTGCACTCTCTGGACTCACAGCAGTCCATCCCCAGTAGTGCCAGTGCACTCTCTGGACTCACTGCACTGCATCCCCAGTGGTGCCAGTGCACTCTCTGGACTCACTGCAGTGCATCCCCAGTGGTGCCAGTGCACTCTGTGGACTCACTGTACTGCATCCCCAGTGGTGCCAGTGCACTCTCTGGACTCACTGCAGTACATCCCCAATGGTGCCAGTGTACTCTCTGCACTCACTGCAGTGCATCCCCAGTGGTGCCAGTGCACTCTCTGGACTCACTGCAGTGCATCCCCAGTGGTGCCAGTTCACTCTCTGGACTCACTGTACTGCATCCCCAGTGGTGCCAGTGCACTCTCTGGACTCACTGCAGTGCATCCCCAGTGGTGCCAGTGCACTCTCTGGACTAACTGAACTGCATCCCCATTTGATCCAGTGCACTCTCTGGACTCACTGCACTGCATCCTCAGTGGTGCCAGTGCACTCTCTGGACTCACTGCACTGCATCCCCAGTGGTGCCAGTGCACTCTGTGGACTCACTGTACTGCATCCCCAGTGGTGCCAGTGCACTCTCTGGACTCACCGCACTGCATCCCCTGTGGTGCCAGTGCACTCTCTAGAGTCACTGCAGTGCATCCCCAGTGGTGCCAGTGCACTCTCTGGACTCACTGCACTGCATCCCCAGTGGTGCCAGTGCACTCTCTGGAGTCACAGCAGTGCATCCCCAGTGGTGCCAGTGCACTCTGTGGACTCACTGCAGTGCATCCCCAGTGGTGCCAGTGCACTCTCTGGACTCACCGCACTGCATCCAGAGTGGTGCCAGTGCACTCTCTGGACTCACTGCAGTGCTTCCCCAGTGGTGCCAGTGCACTCTCTGGACTCACTGCAGTGCATCCCCCGTGGTGCCAGTGCACTCTCTGGAGTCACTGCACTGCATCCCCAGTGGTGCCAGTGCACTCTCTGGACTCACTGCACTGCATCCCCAGTGGTGCCAGTGCACTCTCTGGACTCACAGCACTGCATCCCCAGTGGTGCCAGTGCACTCTCTGGACTCACTGCATTGCATCCCCAGTGGTGCCAGTGCACTCTCTGGACTCACTGCAGTGCATCCCCAGTGGTGCCAGTGCACTCTCTGGACTCACAGCACTGCATCCCCAGTGGTGCCAGTGCACTCTCTGGACTCACAGCAGTGCATCCCCAGTGGTGCCAGTGCACTCTCTGGACTCACTGCACTGCATCCCCAGTGGTGCCAGTGCACTCTCTGGAGTCTCTGCAGTGCATCCCCAGTGGTGCCAGTGCACTCTGTGGACTCACTGTACTGCATCCCCAGTGGTGCCAGTGCACTCTCTGGACTCACAGCACTGCATCCCCAGTGGTGCCATTGCACTCTCTGGACTCACTGCAGTACATCCCCAATGGTGCCAGTGTACTCTCTGCACTCACAGCAGTGCATCCCCAGTGGTGCCAGTTCACTCTCTGGACTCACTGCAGTCCATCCCCAGTGGTGCCAGTACACTCACTGGACTCACTGCACTGCATCCCCAGTGGTGCCAGTGCACTCTCTGGACTAAGTGAACTGCATCCCCAATTGATCCAGTGCACTCTCTGGACTCACTGCACTGCATCCCCAGTGGTGCCAGTGCACTCTGTGGACTCACTGTACTGCATCCCCAGTGGTGCCAGTGCACTCTCTGGACTCACCGCACTGCATCCAGAGTGGTGCAAGTGCACTCTCTGGACTCACTGCACTGCATTCCCAGTGGTGCCAGTGCACTCTCTGGACTCACTGCACTGCATCCCCAGTGGTGCCAGTGCACTCTCTGGACTCACTGCAGTGCATCCCCAGTGATGCCAGTGCACTCTCTGGACTCACTGCACTGCATCCCCAGTGGTGCCAGTGCACTCTCTGGACTCACTGCAGTGCATCCCCAGTGGTGCCAGTGCACTCTCTGGACTCACTGCACTGCATCCCCAGTGGTGCCAGTGCACTCTCTAGAGTCAATGCAGTGCATCCCCAGTGGTGCCAGTGCACTCTCTGGACTCACGGCAGTGCATCCCCAGTGGTGCCAGTGCACTCTCTGGACTCACTGCAGTACATCCCCAATGGTGCCAGTGTACTCTCTGCACTCACTGCAGTGCATCCCCAGTGGTGCCAGTGCACTCTCTGGACTCACTGCAGTGCATCCCCAGTGGTGCCAGTGCACTCACTGGAGTCACTGTACTGCATCCCCAGTGGTGCCAGTGCACTCTCTGGACTCACTGCACTGCATCCCCAGTGGTGCCAGTGCACTCTCTGGACTAAGTGAACTGCATCCCCAATTGATCCAGTGCACTCTCTGGACTCACTTCACTGCATCACCTGTGGTGCCAGTGCACTCTCTGGAGTCACTGCAGTGCATCCCCAGTGGTCCCAGTGCACTCTCTGGACTCACTGCACTGCATCCCCAGTGGTGCCAGTGCACTCTCTGGACTCACAGCAGTCCATCCCCAGTAGTGCCAGTGCACTCTCTGGACTCACTGCACTGCATCCCCAGTGGTGCCAGTGCACTCTCTGGACTCACTGCAGTGCATCCCCAGTGGTGCCAGTGCACTCTGTGGACTCACTGTACTGCATCCCCAGTGGTGCCAGTGCACTCTCTGGACTCACTGCAGTACATCCCCAATGGTGCCAGTGTACTCTCTGCACTCACTGCAGTGCATCCCCAGTGGTGCCAGTGCACTCTCTGGACTCACTGCGGTGCATCCCCAGTGGTGCCAGTGCACTCTCTGGACTCACTGTACTGCATCCCCAGTGGTGCCAGTGCACTCTCTGGACTCACTGCAGTGCATCCCCAGTGGTGCCAGTGCACTCTCTGGACTAACTGAACTGCATCCCCATTTGATCCAGTGCACTCTCTGGACTCACTGCACTGCATCCTCAGTGGTGCCAGTGCACTCTCTGGACTCACTGCACTGCATCCCCAGTGGTGCCAGTGCACTCTGTGGACTCACTGTACTGCATCCCCAGTGGTGCCAGTGCACTCTCTGGACTCACCGCACTGCATCCCCTGTGGTGCCAGTGCACTCTCTAGAGTCACTGCAGTGCATCCCCAGTGGTGCCAGTGCACTCTCTGGACTCACTGCACTGCATCCCCAGTGGTGCCAGTGCACTCTCTGGAGTCACAGCAGTGCATCCCCAGTGGTGCCAGTGCACTCTGTGGACTCACTGCAGTGCATCCCCAGTGGTGCCAGTGCACTCTCTGGACTCACCGCACTGCATCCAGAGTGGTGCCAGTGCACTCTCTGGACTCACTGCAGTGCTTCCCCAGTGGTGCCAGTGCACTCTCTGGACTCACTGCAGTGCATCCCCCGTGGTGCCAGTGCACTCTCTGGAGTCACTGCACTGCATCCCCAGTGGTGCCAGTGCACTCTCTGGACTCACTGCACTGCATCCCCAGTGGTGCCAGTGCACTCTCTGGACTCACAGCACTGCATCCCCAGTGGTGCCAGTGCACTCTCTGGACTCACTGCATTGCATCCCCAGTGGTGCCAGTGCACTCTCTGGACTCACTGCAGTGCATCCCCAGTGGTGCCAGTGCACTCTCTGGACTCACAGCACTGCATCCCCAGTGGTGCCAGTGCACTCTCTGGACTCACAGCAGTGCATCCCCAGTGGTGCCAGTGCACTCTCTGGACTCACTGCACTGCATCCCCAGTGGTGCCAGTGCACTCTCTGGAGTCTCTGCAGTGCATCCCCAGTGGTGCCAGTGCACTCTGTGGACTCACTGTACTGCATCCCCAGTGGTGCCAGTGCACTCTCTGGACTCACAGCACTGCATCCCCAGTGGTGCCATTGCACTCTCTGGACTCACTGCAGTACATCCCCAATGGTGCCAGTGTACTCTCTGCACTCACAGCAGTGCATCCCCAGTGGTGCCAGTTCACTCTCTGGACTCACTGCAGTCCATCCCCAGTGGTGCCAGTACACTCACTGGACTCACTGCACTGCATCCCCAGTGGTGCCAGTGCACTCTCTGGACTAAGTGAACTGCATCCCCAATTGATCCAGTGCACTCTCTGGACTCACTGCACTGCATCCCCAGTGGTGCCAGTGCACTCTGTGGACTCACTGTACTGCATCCCCAGTGGTGCCAGTGCACTCTCTGGACTCACCGCACTGCATCCAGAGTGGTGCAAGTGCACTCTCTGGACTCACTGCACTGCATTCCCAGTGGTGCCAGTGCACTCTCTGGACTCACTGCACTGCATCCCCAGTGGTGCCAGTGCACTCTCTGGACTCACTGCAGTGCATCCCCAGTGATGCCAGTGCACTCTCTGGACTCACTGCACTGCATCCCCAGTGGTGCCAGTGCACTCTCTGGACTCACTGCAGTGCATCCCCAGTGGTGCCAGTGCACTCTCTGGACTCACTGCACTGCATCCCCAGTGGTGCCAGTGCACTCTCTGGACTCACTGCACTGCATCCCCAGTGGTGCCAGTGCACTCTCTAGAGTCAATGCAGTGCATCCCCAGTGGTGCCAGTGCACTCTCTGGACTCACGGCAGTGCATCCCCAGTGGTGCCAGTGCACTCTCTGGACTCACTGCAGTACATCCCCAATGGTGCCAGTGTACTCTCTGCACTCACTGCAGTGCATCCCCAGTGGTGCCAGTGCACTCTCTGGACTCACTGCAGTGCATCCCCAGTGGTGCCAGTGCACTCACTGGAGTCACTGTACTGCATCCCCAGTGGTGCCAGTGCACTCTCTGGACTCACTGCACTGCATCCCCAGTGGTGCCAGTGCACTCTCTGGACTAAGTGAACTGCATCCCCAATTGATCCAGTGCACTCTCTGGACTCACTTCACTGCATCACCTGTGGTGCCAGTGCACTCTCTGGAGTCACTGCAGTGCATCCCCAGTGGTCCCAGTGCACTCTGTGGACTCACTGTACTGCATCCCCAGTGGTGCCAGTGCACTCTCTGGACACACCGCACTGCATCCAGAGTGGTGCCAGTGCACTCTCTGGACTCACTGCGCTGCATCCCCAGTGGTGCCAGTGCACTCTCTGGACTCACTGCACTGCATCCCCAGTGGTGCCAGTGCACTCTCTGGAGTCATTGCGCTGCATCCCCAGTGGTGCCAGGGCTCTCTCTGGACTCACTGCACTGCATCCCCACTGGTGCCAGTGCACTCTCTGGAGTCACTGCAGTGCTTCCCCAGTGGTGCCAGTGCACTCTCTGGACTCACTGCACTGCATCCCCAGTGGTGCCGGTGCACTCTCTACAGTCACTGCAGTGCATCTCCAGTGGTGCCAGTGCACTCTCTGGAGTCTCTGCAGTGCATCCCCAGTGGTGCCAGTGCACTCTATGGACTCACTGTACTGCATCCCCAGTGGTGCCAGTGCACTCTCTGGACTCACTGCACTGCATCCCCAGTGGTGCCAGTGCACTCTCTGGACTCACTGCAGTACATCCCCAATGGTGCCAGTGTACTCTCTGCACTCACTGCAGTGCATCCCCAGTGGTGCCAGTGCACTCTCTGGACTCACTGCAGTGCATCCCCAGTGGTGCCAGTTCACTCTCTGGAGTCACTGTACTGCATTCCCAGTGGTGCCAGTGCACTCTATGGACTCACTGCACTGCATCCCCAGTGGTGCCAGTGCACTCTGTGGACTCACTGTACTGCATCCCCAGTGGTGCCAGTGCACTCTCTGGACTCACTGCACTGCATCCCCAGTGGTGCCAGTGCACTCTCCGGAGGCATAGCAGTGCATCCACAGTGGTGCCAGTGCACTCTGTGGACTCACTGTACTGCATCCCCAGTGGCACCAGTGCACTCTCTGGACTCACCGCACTGCATCCAGAGTGGTGCCAGTGCACTCTCTGGACTCACTGCACTGCATCCCCAGTGGTGCCAGTGCACTCTCTGAACTCACTGCACTGCATCCCCAGTGGTGCCAGTGCACTCTCTGGACTCACAGCACTGCATCCCCAGTGGTGCCAGTGCACTCTCTGTAGTCATTGCGCTGCATCCCCAGTGGTGCCAGTGCAATCTCTGGACTCACTGCACTGCATCCCCAGTGGGGCCAGTGCACTCTCTGGACTCACTGCAGTGCATCCCCAGTGGGGCCAGTGCACTCTATGGACTCACTGCAGTGCATCCCCAGTGGTGCCTGTGCACTCTCTGGACTCACTGCACTGCATCCCCAGTGGTGCCAGTGCACTCTGTGGACTCACTGCACTACATCCCCAGTGGTGCCAGTGCACTCTCTGGAGTCTCTGCAGTGCATCCCCAGTGCTGACAGTGCACTCTCTGGACTCACTGCACTGCATCCCCAGTGCTGACAGTGCACTCTCTGGACTCACTGCAGTGCATCCCCAGTGGTGCCAGTGCACTCTCTGGACTCACTGCACTGCATCCCCAGTGGTGCCAGTGCACTCTCTGGAGTCTCTGCAGTGCATCACCAGTGGTGCCAGTGCACTCTGTGGACTCACTACTGCATCCCCAGTGGTGCCAGTGCACTCTCTGGACTCACTGCAGTACATCCCCAATGGTGCCAGTGTACTCTCTGCACTCACTGCAGTGTATCCCCTGTGGTGCCAGTGGACTCTCTGGACTCACTGCACTGCATCCCCAGTGGTGCCAGTGCACTCTCTGGACTAACTGAAGTGCATCCCCTATTGATCCTGTGCACTCTCTGGAGTCACTGCACTTCCTCCCCAGTGGTGCCAGTGCACTCTCTGGAGTTACTGCAGTGCATCCCCAGTGGTGCCAGTGCACTCTGTGGACTCACTGTACTGCATCCACAGTGCTGCCAGTGCACTCTCTGGACTCACCGCACTGCATCCAGAGTGGTGCCAGTGCACTCTCTGGACTCACTGCACTGCATCTCCAGTGGTGCCAGTGCACTCTCTGGACTCACCGCACTGCATCCCCAGTGGTGCCAGTGCACTCTCTTGACTCACTGCAGTACATCCCCAATGGTGCCAGTGCACTCTCTGGACTCACTGCGCTGAATCCCCAGTAGTGCCAGTGCACTCTCTGGACTCACTGCAGTACGCCCCAATGGTGCCAGTGTACTCTCTGCACTCACTGCAGTGCATCCCCTGTGGTGCCAGTGCACTCTCTGGACTCACTGCACTGCATCCCCAGTGGTGCCAGTGCACTCTCTGGACTAACTGAACTGCATCCCCTATTGATCCAGTGCACTATCTGGAGTCACTGCACTGCATCCCCAGTGGTGCCAGTGCACTCTCTGGAGTTACTGCAGTGCATCCCCAGTGGTGCCAGTGCACTCTGTGGACTCACTGTACTGCATCCACAGTGGTGCCAGTGCACTCTCTGGACTCACCGCACTGCATCCAGAGTGGTGCCAGTGCACTCTCTGGACTCACTGCACTGCATCCCCAGTGGTGCCAGTGCACTCTCTGGACTCACCGCACTGCATCCCCAGTGGTGCCAGTGCACTCTCTGGACTCACTGCAGTGCATCCCCAGTGGTGCCAGTGCACTCTCTGGACTTACAGCACTGCATCCCCAGTGGTGCCAGTGCACTCTCTGGACTCACTGCGCTGAATCCCCAGTAGTGCCAGTGCACTCTCTGGACTCACTGCTCTGCATCCCCAGTGGTACCAGTGCACTCTCTGGAGTCACTGCAGTGCTTCCCCAGTGGTGCCAGTGCACTCTCTGGACTCACTGCTCTGCATCCCCAGTGGTGCCAGTGCACTCTCTGGAGTCACTGCAGTGCTTCCCCAGTGGTGCCAGTGCACTCTCTAGAGTCACTGCAGTGCATCCCCAGTGGTGCCAGCGCACTCTCTGGAGTCTCTGCAGTGCATCCCCAGTGGTGCCAGTGCACTCTGTGGACTCACTGTACTGCATCTGCAGTGGTGCCAGTGCACTCTCTAGACTCACTGCAGTACATCCCCAATGGTGCCAGTGTACTCTCTGCACTCACTGCACTGCATCCCCAGTGGTGCCAGTGCACTCTCTGGACTCACAGCACTGCATCCCCAGTGGTGCCAGTGCACTCTCTGTAGTCATTGCGCTGCATCCCCAGTGGTGCCAGTGCAATCTCTGGACTCACTGCACTGCATCCCCAGTGGGGCCAGTGCACTCTCTGGAGTCATTTCAGTGCATCCCCAGTGGTGCCAGTGCACTCTCTGGACTAACTGAACTGCATCCCCAATTTATCCAGTGCACTCTCTGGACTCACTGCACTGCATCCCCAGTGGTGCCAGTGCACTCTCTGGAGTCACTGCAGTGCATCCCCAGTGCTGCCAGTGCACTCTCTGGACTCACTGCACTGCATCACCAGTGGTGCCAGTGCACTCTCTGGAGTCACTGCAGTGCATCTCCAGTGGTGCCAGTGTACTATGTGGACTCACTGTACTGCATCCACAGTGGTGCCAGTGCACTCTCTGGACTCACCGCACTGCATCCAGAGTGGTGCCAGTGCACTCTCTGCACTCACTGCACTGCATTCCCAGTGGTGCCAGTGCACTCTCTGGACTAACTGTACTGCATCCCCAATTGATCCAGTGCACTCTCTGGACTCACTGCACTGCATCCCCAGTGGTGCCAGTGCACTCTCTGGACTCACAGCACTGCATCCCCAGTGGTGCCAGTGCACTCTCTGTAGTCATTGCGCTGCATCCCCAGTGGTGCCAGTGCAATCTCTGGACTCACTGCACTGCATCCCCAGTGGGGCCAGTGCACTCTCTGGACTCACTGCAGTGCATCCCCAGTGGGGCCAGTGCACTCTATAGACTCACTGCAGTGCATCCCCAGTGGTGCCAGTGTACTCTCTGGACTCACTGCACTGCATCCCCAGTGGTGCCAGTGCACTCTGTGGACTCACTGCACTACATCCCAAGTGGTGCCAGTGCACTCTCTGGAGTCTCTGCAGTGCATCCCCAGTGCTGACAGTGCACTCTCTGGACTCACTGCACTGCATCCCCAGTGCTGACAGTGCACTCTCTGGACTCACTGCAGTGCATCCCCAGTGGTGCCAGTGCACTCTCTGGACTCACTGCACTGCATCCCCAGTGGTGCCAGTGCACTCTCTGGAGTCTCTGCAGTGCATCCCCAGTGGTGCCAGTGCACTCTGTGGACTCACTACTGCATCCCCAGTGGTGCCAGTGCACTCTCTGGACTCACTGCAGTACATCCCCAATGGTGCCAGTGTACTCTCTGCACTCACTGCAGTGCATCCCCTGTGGTGCCAGTGCACTCTCTGGACTCACTGCACTGCATCCCCAGTGGTGCCAGTGCACTCTCTGGACTAACTGAAGTGCATCCCCTATTGATCCAGTGCACTCTCTGGAGTCACTGCACTTCATCCCCAGTGGTGCCAGTGCACTCTCTGGAGTTACTGCAGTGCATCCCCAGTGGTGCCAGTGCACTCTGTGGACTCACTGTACTGCATCCACAGTGCTGCCAGTGCACTCTCTGGACTCACCGCACTGCATCCAGAGTGGTGCCAGTGCACTCTCTGGACTCACTGCACTGCATCCCCAGTGGTGCCAGTGCACTCTCTGGACTCACCGCACTGCATCCTCAGTGGTGCCAGTGCACTCTCTGGACTCACTGCAGTACATCCCCAATGGTGCCAGTGCACTCTCTGGACTCACTGCGCTGAATCCCCAGTAGTGCCAGTGCACTCTCTGGACTCACTGCAGTACATCCCCAATGGTGCCAGTGTACTCTCTGCACTCACTGCAGTGCATCCCCTGTGGTGCCAGTGCACTCTCTGGACTCACTGCACTGCATCCCCAGTGGTGCCAGTGCACTCTCTGGACTAACTGAACTGCATCCCCTATTGATCCAGTGCACTCTCTGGAGTCACTGCACTGCATCCCCAGTGGTGCCAGTGCACTCTCTGGAGTTACTGCAGTGCATCCCCAGTGGTGCCAGTGCACTCTGTGGACTCACTGTACTGCATCCACAGTGGTGCCAGTGCACTCTCTGGACTCACCGCACTGCATCCAGAGTGGTGCCAGTGCACTCTCTGGACTCACTGCACTGCATCCCCAGTGGTGCCAGTGCACTCTCTGGACTCACCGCACTGCATCCCCAGTGGTGCCAGTGCACTCTCTGGACTCACTGCAGTGCATCCCCAGTGGTGCCAGTGCACTCTCTGGACTTACAGCACTGCATCCCCAGTGGTTCCAGTGCACTCTCTGGACTCACTGCGCTGAATCCCCAGTAGTGCCAGTGCACTCTCTGGACTCACTGCTCTGCATCCCCAGTGGTGCCAGTGCACTCTCTGGAGTCACTGCAGTGCTTCCCCAGTGGTGCCAGTGCACTCTCTGGACTCACTGCTCTGCATCCCCAGTGGTGCCAGTGCACTCTCTGGAGTCACTGCAGTGCTTCCCCAGTGGTGCCAGTGCACTCTCTAGAGTCACTGCAGTGCATCCCCAGTGGTGCCAGCGCACTCTCTGGAGTCTCTGCAGTGCATCCCCTGTGGTGCCAGTGCACTCTGTGGACTCACTGTACTGCATCTCCAGTGGTGCCAGTGCACTCTCTGGACTCACTGCAGTACATCCCCAATGGTGCCAGTGTACTCTCTGCACTCACTGCAGTGCATCCCCTGTGGTGCCAGTGCACTCTCTGGACTCACAGCACTGCATCCCCAGTGGTGCCAGTGCACTCTCTGTAGTCATTGCGCTGCATCCCCAGTGGTGCCAGTGCAATCTCTGGACTCACTGCACTGCATCCCCAGTGGGGCCAGTGCACTCTCTGGAGTCATTTCAGTGCATCCCCAGTGGTGCCAGTGCACTCTCTGGACTAACTGAACTGCATCCACAATTGATCCAGTGCACTCTCTGGACTCACTGCACTGCATCCCCAGTGGTGCCAGTGCACTCTCTGGACTCACTGCAGTGCATCCCCAGTGCTGCCAGTGCACTCTCTGGACTCACTGCACTGCATCACCAGTGGTGCCAGTGCACTCTCTGGAGTCACTGCAGTGCATCTCCAGTGGTGCCAGTGTACTATGTGGACTCACTGTACTGCATCCACAGTGGTGCCAGTGCACTCTCTGGACTCACCGCACTGCATCCAGAGTGGTGCCAGTGCACTCTCTGGACTCACTGCACTGCATTCCCAGTGGTGCCAGTGCACTCTCTGGACTAACTGTACTGCATCCCCAATTGATCCAGTGCACTCTCTGGACTCACTGCACTGCATCCCCAGTGGTGCCAGTGCACTCTCTGGACTCACTGCACTGCATCCCCAGTGGTGCCAGTGCTCTCTCTGGACTCACTGCAGTGCATCCCCAGTGGTGCCAGTGCACTCTCTGGACTCACTGCACTGCATCACCAGTGGTGCCAGTGCACTCTCTGGACTCACTGCACTGCATCCCCAGTGGTGCCAGTGCACTCTCTGGCCTCACTGCACTGCATCCCCACTGGTGCCAGTGCACTCTCTAGAGTAACTGCAGTGCATCCCCAGTGGTGCCAGTGCACTCTCTGGACTCACTGCACTGCATCCCCAGTGGTGCCAGTGCACTCTCTGGACTAACTGAAGTGCATCCCCAGTGGTGCCAGTGCACTCTCTGGACTCACCGCACTGCATCCCCAGTGGTGCCAGTGCACTCTCTGGACTCACTGCAGTGCATCCCCAGTGGTGCCAGTGCACTCTCTGGACTTACAGCACTGCATCCCCAGTGGTGCCAGTGCACTCTCTGGACTCACTGCGCTGAATCCCCAGTAGTGCCAGTGCAGTCTCTGGACTCACTGCTCTGCATCCCCAGTGGTGCCAGTGCACTGTCTGGAGTCACTGCAGTGCTTCCCCATTGGTGCCAGTACACTCTCTGGACTCACTGCTCTGCATCCCCAGTGGTGCCAGTGCACTCTCTGGAGTCACTGCAGTGCTTCCCCAGTGGTGCCAGTGCACTCTCTAGAGTCACTGCACTGCATCCCAAGTGGTGCCAGTGCACTCTCTGGAGTCTCTGCAGTGCATCCCCAGTGGTGCCAGTGCACTCTCTGGACTCACTGCACTGCATCCCCAGTGGTGCCAGTGCACTCTCTGGACTCACTGTACTGCATCCACAGTTGCGCCAGTGCACTCTCTGGACTCACCGCACTGCATCCCCAGTGGTGCCAGTGCACTCTCTGGACTCACTGCACTGCATCCCAATGGTGCCAGTGCACTCTCTGGACTCACTGCAGTGCATCCCCAGTGGTGCCAGTGCACTCTCTGGAGTCACTGCACTGCATCCCCAGTGGTGCCAGTGCACTCTCTGGACTCACAGCACTGCATCCCCAGTGGTGCCAGTGCACTCTCTGTAGTCATTGCGCTGCATCCCCAGTGGTACCAGTGCACTCTATGGACTCACTGCACTGCATCCCCAGTGGGGCCAGTGCACTCTCTGGAGTCATTTCAGTGCATCCCCAGTGGTGCCAGTGCACTCTATGGACTCACTGCAGTGCATCCCCAGTGGTGCCAGTGCACTCTCTGGACTCACTGCAGTGCATCCCCAGTGGTGCCAATGCACTCTCTGGACTCACTGCACTGCATCCCCAAGGTGCCAGTGCACTCTCTGCACTCACTACACTGCATCCCCAGTGGTGCCAGTGCACTCTCTGGACTCACTGCAGTGCATCCCCAGTGGTGCCAGTGCACTCTCTGGACTCACAGCAGTGCATTCCCAGTGGTGCCAGTGCACTCTCTGGACTCACTGCACTGCATCCCCAGTGGTGCCAGTGCACTATCTGGACTCACTGCACTGCATCCCCAGTGGTGCCAGTGCACTCTCTGGACTCACTGCACTGCATCCCCAGTGGTGCCAGTGCACTCTCTGGACTCACTGCAGTGCATCCCCAGTGGTGCCAGTGCACTCTCTGGACTCACTGCACTGCATCCCCAGTGGTGCCAGTGCACTCTCTGGACTCACTGCAGTGCATCCCCAGTGGTGCCAGTGCACTCTGTGGACTCACTGTACTGCATCCCCAGTGGTGCCAGTGCACTCTCTGGACTCACTGCAGTACATCCCCAATGGTGCCAGTGTACTCTCTGCACTCACTGCAGTGCATCCCCAGTGGTGCCAGTGCACTCTCTGGACTCACTGCAGTGCATCCCCAGTGGTGCCAGTTCACTCTCTGGAGTCACTGTACTGCATCCCCAGTGGTGCCAGTGCACTCTCTGGACTCACTGCAGTGCATCCCCAGTGGTGCCAGTGCACTCTCTGGACTAACTGAACTGCATCCCCAATTGATCCAGTGCACTCTCTGGACTCACTGCACTGCATCCCCAGTCGTGCCAGTGCACTCTCTGGACTCACTGCACTGCATCCCCAGTGGTGCCAGTGCACTCTGTGGACTCACTGTACTGCATCCCCAGTGGTGCCAGTGCACTCTCTGGACTCACCGCACTGCATCCAGAGTGGTGCCAGTGCACTCTCTAGAGTCACTGCAGTGCATCCCCAGTAGTGCCAGTGCACTCTCTGGACTCACTGCACTGCATCACCAGTGGTGCCAGTGCACTCTCTGGAGTCACAGCAGTGCTTCCCCAGTGGTGCCAGTGCACTCTGTGGACTCACTGCAGTGCATCCCCAGTGGTGCCAGTGCACTCTCTGGACTCACCGCACTGCATCCAGAGTGGTGCCAGTGCACTCTCTGGACTCACTGCAGTGCATCCCCAGTGGTGCCAGTGCACTCTCTGGACTCACTGCAGTGCATCCCCCGTGGTGCCAGTGCACTCTCTGGAGTCACTGCACTGCATCCCCAGTGGTGCCAGTGCACTCTCTGGACTCACTGCACTGCATCCCCAGTGGTGCCAGTGCACTCTCTGGACTCACAGCACTGCATCCCCAGTGGTGCCAGTGCACTCTCTGGACTCACTGCATTGCATTCCCAGTGGTGCCAGTGCACTCTGTGGACTCACTGCAGTGCATCCCCAGTGGTGCCAGTGCACTCTCTGGACTCACTGCACTGCATCCCCAGTGGTGCCAGTGCACTCTCTGGACTCACAGCAGTGCATCCCCAGTGGTGCCAGTGCACTCTCTGGACTCACTGCACTGCATCCCCAGTGGTGCCAGTGCACTCTCTGGAGTCTCTGCAGTGCATCCCCAGTGGTGCCAGTGCACTCTGTGGACTCACTGTACTGCATCCCCAGTGGTGCCAGTGCACTCTCTGGAGTCACAGCACTGCATCCCCAGTGGTGCCATTGCACTCTCTGGACTCACTGCAGTACATCCCCAATGGTGCCAGTGTACTCTCTGCACTCACTGCAGTGGATCCCCAGTGGTGCCAGTTCACTCTCTGCACTCACTGCAGTCCATCCCCAGTGGTGCCAGTACACTCACTGGACTCACTGCACTGCATCCCCAGTGGTGCCAGTGCACTCTCTGGACTAAGTGAACTGCATCCCCAATTGATCCAGTGCACTCTCTGGACTCACTGCACTGCATCCCCAAGGTGCCAGTGCACTCTCTGGAGTCACTGCAGTGCATCCCCAGTGGTCCCAGTGCACTCTGTGGACTCACTGTACTGCATCCCCAGTGGTGCCAGTGCACTCTCTGGACTCACAGCAGTGCATTCCCAGTGGTGCCAGTGCACTCTCTGGACTCACTGCACTGCATTCCCAGTGGTGCCAGTGCACTCTCTGGACTCACTGCACTGCATCCCCAGTGGTGCCAGTGCACTCTCTGGACTCACTGCAGTGCATCCCCAGTGATGCCAGTGCACTCTCTGGACTCACTGCACTGCATCCCCAGTGGTGCCAGTGCACTCTCTGGACTCACTGCACTGCATCCCCAGTGGGGCCAGTGCACTCTCTGGACTCACTGCACTGCATCCCCAGTGGTGCCAGTGCACTCTCTGGACTCACTGCACTGCATCCCCAGTGGTGCCAGTGCACTCTCTAGAGTCAATGCAGTGCATCTCCAGTGGTGCCAGTGCACTCTCTGGACTCACGGCAGTGCATCCCCAGTGGTGCCAGTGCACTCTCTGGACTCACTGCAGTACATCCCCAATGGTGCCAGTGTACTCTCTGCACTCACTGCAGTGCATCCCCAGTGGTGCCAGTGCACTCTCTGGACTCACTGCAGTGCATCCCCAGTGGTGCCAGTGCACTCACTGGAGTCACTGTACTGCATCCCCAGTGGTGCCAGTGCACTCTCTGGAGTCACTGCACTGCATCCCCAGTGGTGCCAGTGCACTCTCTGGACTAAGTGAACTGCATCCCCAATTGATCCAGTGCACTCTCTGGAGTCACTGCAGTGCATCCCCAGTGGTCCCAGTGCACTCTGTGGACTCACTGTACTGCATCCCCAGTGGTGCCAGTGCACTCTCTGGACTCACCGCACTGCATCCAGAGTGGTGCCAGTGCACTCTCTGGACTCACTGCGCTGCATTCCCAGTGGTGCCAGTGCACTCTCTGGAGTCACTGCACTGCATCCCCAGTGGTGCCAGTGCACTCTCTGGAGTCATTGCGCTGCATCCCCAGTGGTGCCAGGGCTCTCTCTGGACTCACTGCACTGCATCCCCACTGGTGCCAGTGCACTCTCTGGAGTCACTGCAGTGCTTCCCCAGTGGTGCCAGTGCACTCTCTGAACTCACTGCACTGCATCCCCAGTGGTGCCAGTGCACTCTCTGGACTCACAGCAGTGCATTCCCAGTGGTGCCAGTGCACTCTCTGGACTCACTGCACTGCATCCCCAGTGGTGCCAGTGCACTCTCTGGACTCACTGCAGTGCATCCCCAGTGATGCCAGTGCACTCTCTGGACTCACTGCACTGCATCCCCAGTGGTGCCAGTGCACTCTCTGGACTAAGTGAACTGCATCCCCAGTTGATCCAGTGCACTCTCTGGACTCACTGCACTGCATCCCCAAGGTGCCAGTGCACTCTCTGGAGTCACTGCAGTGCATCCCCAGTGGTCCCAGTGCACTCTCTGGACTCACTGTACTGCATCCCCAGTGGTGCCAGTGCACTCTCTGGACTCACAGCAGTGCATTCCCAGTGGTGCCAGTGCACTCTCTGGACTCACTGCACTGCATTCCCAGTGGTGCCAGTGCACTCTCTGGACTCACTGCACTGCATCCCCAGTGGTGCCAGTGCACTCTATGGACTCACTGCAGTGCATCCCCAGTGATGCCAGTGCACTCTCTGGACTCACTGCACTGCATCCCCAGTGGTGCCAGTGCACTCTCTGGACTCACTGCAGTGCATCCCCAGTGGTGCCAGTGCACTCTCTGGACTCACTGCACTGCATCCCCAGTGGTGCCAGTGCACTCTCTGGACTCACTGCACTGCATCCCCAGTGGTGCCAGTGCACTCTCTAGAGTCAATGCAGTGCATCCCCAGTGGTGCCAGTGCACTCTCTGGACTCACGGCAGTGCATCCCCAGTGGTGCCAGTGCACTGTCTGGACTCACTGCAGTACATCCCCAATGGTGCCAGTGTACTCTCTGCACTCACTGCAGTGCATCCCCAGTGGTGCCAGTGCACTCACTGGAGTCACTGTACTGCATCCCCAGTGGTGCCAGTGCACTCTCTGGACTCACTGCACTGCATCCCCAGTGGTGCCAGTGCACTCTCTGGACTAAGTGAACTGCATCCCCAATTCATCCAGTGCACTCTCTGGACTCACTTCACTGCATCACCAGTGGTGCCAGTGCACTCTCTGGAGTCACTGCAGTGCATCCCCAGTGGTCCCAGTGCACTCTGTGGACTCACTGTACTGCATCCCCAGTGGTGCCAGTGCACTCTCTGGACTCACCGCACTGCATCCAGAGTGGTGCCAGTGCACTCTCTGGACTCACTGCGCTGCATCCCCAGTGGTGCCAGTGCACTCTCTGGACTCACAGCACTGCATCCCCAGTGGTGCCAGTGCACTCTCTGGAGTCATTGCGCTGCATCCCCAGTGGTGCCAGGGCTCTCTCTGGACTCACTGCACTGCATCCCCACTGGTGCCAGTGCACTCTCTGGAGTCACTGCAGTGCTTCCCCAGTGGTGCCAGTGCACTCTCTGGACTCACTGCACTGCATCCCCAGTGGTGCCGGTGCACTCTCTACAGTCACTGCAGTGCATCTCCAGTGGTGCCAGTGCACTCTCTGGAGTCTCTGCAGTGCATCCCCAGTGGTGCCAGTGCACTCTATGGACTCACTGTACTGCATCCCCAGTGGTGCCAGTGCACTCTCTGGACTCACTGCACTGCATCCCCAGTGGTGCCAGTGCACTCTCTGGACTCACTGCAGTACATCCCCAATGGTGCCAGTGTACTCTCTGCACTCACTGCAGTGCATCCCCAGTGGTGCCAGTGCACTCTCTGGACTCACTGCAGTGCATCCCCAGTGGTGCCAGTTCACTCTCTGGAGTCACTGTACTGCATCCCCAGTGGTGCCAGTGCACTCTATGGACTCACTGCACTGCATCCCCAGTGGTGCCAGTGCACTCTGTGGACTCACTGTACTGCATCCCCAGTGGTGCCAGTGCACTCTCTGGACTCACTGCACTGCATCCCCAGTGGTGCCAGTGCACTCTCTGGACTCACTGCAGTGCATCCCCAGTGGTGCCAGTGCACTCTGTGGACTCACTGTACTGCATCCCCAGTGGCACCAGTGCACTCTCTGGACTCACCGCACTGCATCCAGAGTGGTGCCAGTGCACTCTCTGGACTCACTGCACTGCATCCCCAGTGGTGCCAGTGCACTCTCTGTACTCACAGCACTGCATCCCCAGTGGTGCCAGTGCACTCTCTGTAGTCATTGCGCTGCATCCCCAGTGGTGCCAGTGCAATCTCTGGACTCACTGCACTGCATCCCCAGTGGGGCCAGTGCACTCTCTGGACTCACTGCAGTGCATCCCCAGTGGGGCCAGTGCACTCTATGGACTCACTGCAGTGCATCCCCAGTGGTGCCAGTGCACTCTCTGGACTCACTGCACTGCATCACCAGTGGTGCCAGTGCACTCTCTGCAGTCACTGCAGTGCATCTCCAGCGGTGCCAGTGTACTATGTGGACTCATTGTACTGCATCCCCTGTGGTGCCACTGCACTCTCTGAACTCACTACACTGCATCCCCAGTGGTGCCAGTGCACTCTCTGGACTCACAGCACTGCATCCCCAGTGGTGCCAGTGCACTCTCTGTAGTCATTGCGCTGCATCCCCAGTGGTGCCAGTGCAATCTCTGGACTCACTGCACTGCATCCCCAGTGGGGCCAGTGCACTCTCTGGACTCACTGCAGTGCATCCCCAGTGGGGCCAGTGCACTCTCTGGAGTCACTGCAGTGCATCCCCAGTGGTGCCAGTGCACTCTCTGGACTCACTGCACTGCATCACCAGTGGTGCCAGTGCACTCTCTGGAGTCACTGCAGTGCATCTCCAGTGGTGCCAGTGTACTATGTGGACTCACTGTACTGCATCCACAGTGGTGCCAGTGCACTCTCTGGACTCACCGCACTGCATCCAGAGTGGTGCCAGTGCACTCTCTGGACTCACTGCACTGCATTCCCAGTGGTGCCAGTGCACTCTCTGGACTAACTGTACTGAATCCCCAATTGATCCAGTGCACTCTCTGGACTCACTGCACTGCATCCCCAGTGGTGCCAGTGCACTCTCTGGACTCACTAAACTGCATCCCCAGTGGTGCCAGTGCTCTCTCTGGACTCACTGCACTGCATCCCCAGTGGTGCCAGTGCACTCTCTGGACTCACTGCACTGCATCACCAGTGGTGCCTGTGCACTCTCTGGAGTTACTACACTGCATCCCCAGTGGTGCCAGTGCACTCTCTGGACTCACTGCACTGCATCCCCACTGGTGCCAGTGCACTCTCTAGAGTCACTGCAGTGCATCCCCAGTGGTGCCAGTGCACTCTCTGGACTCACTGCACTGCATCCCCAGTGGTGCCAGTGCACTCTCTGGAGTTACTGCACTGCATCCCCAGTGGTGCCAGTGCACTCTCTGGACTCACCGCACTGCATCCCCAGTGGTGCAAGTGCACTCTCTGGACTCACTGCAGTGCATCCCCAGTGGTGCCAGTGCACTCTCTGGACTTACAGCACTGCATCCCCAGTGGTGCCAGTGCACTCTCTGGACTCACTGCGCTGAATCCCCAGTAGTGCCAGTGCAGTCTCTGGACTCACTGCTCTGCATCCCCAGTGGTGCCAGTGCACTCTGTGGAGTCACTGCAGTTCTTCCCCATTGGTGCCAGTACACTCTCTGGACTCACTGCTCTGCATCACCAGTGGTGCCAGTGCACTCTCTAGAGTCACTGCACTGCATCCCAAGTGGTGCCAGTGCACTCTCTGGAGTCTCTGCAGTGCATCCCCAGTGGTGCCAGTGCACTCTCTGGACTCACTGCACTGTATCCAAGTGGTGCCAGTGCACTCTCTGGACTCACTGCAGTGCATCCCCAGTGGTGCCAGTGCACTCTCTGGAGTCACTGCACTGCATCCCCAGTGGTGCCAGTGCACTCTCTGGACTCACAGCAGTGCATCCCCAGTGGTGCCAGTGCACTCTCTGTAGTCATTGCGCTGCATCCCCAGTGGTGCCAGTGCACTCTCTGGACTCACTGCACTGCATCCCCAGTGGTGCCAGTGCACTCTCTGGACTCACTGTACTGCATCCCCAGTGGTGCCAGTGCACTCTCTGGACTCACCGCACTGCATCCAAGTGGTGCCAGTGCACTCTCTGGACTCACTTCACTGCATCCCAAGGGTGCCAGTGCACTCTCTGGACTCACTGCAGTGCATCCCCAGTGGTGCCAGTGCACTCTCTGGAGTCACTGCACTGCATCCCCAGTGCTGACAGTGCACTCTATGGACTCACTGCAGTGCATCCCCAGTGGTGCCAGTGCACTCTCTGGACTCACTGCAGTGCATCCCCAGTGGTGCCAGTGCACTCTCTGGACTCACTGCACTGCATCCCCAGTGGTGCCAGTGCACTCTCTGGGGTCTCTGCAGTGCATCCCCAGTGGTGCCAGTGCACTCTGTGGACTCATTGTACTGCATCCCCTGTGGTGCCACTGCACTCTCTGAACTCACTACACTGCATCCCCAGTGGTGCCAGTGCACTCTCTGGACTCACAGCACTGCATCCCCAGTGGTGCCAGTGCACTCTCTGTAGTCATTGCGCTGCATCCCCAGTGGTGCCAGTGCAATCTCTGGACTCACTGCACTGCATCCCCAGTGGGGCCAGTGCACTCTCTGGACTCACTGCAGTGCATCCCCAGTGGGGCCAGTGCACTCTCTGGAGTCACTGCAGTGCATCCCCAGTGGTGCCAGTGCACTCTCTGGACTCACTGCACTGCATCACCAGTGGTGCCAGTGCACTCTCTGGAGTCACTGCAGTGCATCTCCAGTGGTGCCAGTGTACTATGTGGACTCACTGTACTGCATCCACAGTGGTGCCAGTGCACTCTCTGGACTCACCGCACTGCATCCAGAGTGGTGCCAGTGCACTCTCTGGACTCACTGCACTGCATTCCCAGTGGTGCCAGTGCACTCTGTGGACTAACTGTACTGAATCCCCAATTGATCCAGTGCACTCTCTGGACTCACTGCACTGCATCCCCAGTGGTGCCAGTGCACTCTCTGGACTCACTAAACTGCATCCCCAGTGGTGCCAGTGCTCTCTCTGGACTCACTGCACTGCATCCCCAGTGGTGCCAGTGCACTCTCTGGACTCACTGCACTGCATCACCAGTGGTGCCAGTGCACTCTCTGGAGTTACTACACTGCATCCCCAGTGGTGCCAGTGCACTCTCTGGACTCACTGCACTGCATCCCCACTGGTGCCAGTGCACTCTCTAGAGTCACTGCAGTGCATCCCCAGTGGTGCCAGTGCACTCTCTGGACTCACTGCACTGCATCCCCAGTGGTGCCAGTGCACTCTCTGGAGTTACTGCACTGCATCCCCAGTGGTGCCAGTGCACTCTCTGGACTCACCGCACTGCATCCCCAGTGGTGCAAGTGCACTCTCTGGACTCACTGCAGTGCATCCCCAGTGGTGCCAGTGCACTCTCTGGACTTACAGCACTGCATCCCCAGTGGTGCCAGTGCACTCTCTGGACTCACTGCGCTGAATCCCCAGTAGTGCCAGTGCAGTCTCTGGACTCACTGCTCTGCATCCCCAGTGGTGCCAGTGCACTCTCTGGAGTCACTGCAGTGCTTCCCCATTGGTGCCAGTACACTCTCTGGACTCACTGCTCTGCATCACCAGTGGTGCCAGTGCACTCTCTAGAGTCACTGCACTGCATCCCAAGTGGTGCCAGTGCACTCTCTGGAGTCTCTGCAGTGCATCCCCAGTGGTGCCAGTGCACTCTCTGGACTCACTGCAGTGCATCCCCAGTGGTGCCAGTGCACTCTGTGGACTCACTGTACTGCATCCCCAGTGGTGCCAGTGCACTCTCTGGACTCACTGCAGTACATCCCCAATGGTGCCAGTGTACTCTCTGCACTCACTGCAGTGCATCCCCAGTGGTGCCAGTGCACTCTCTGGACTCACTGCAGTGCATCCCCAGTGGTGCCAGTTCACTCTCTGGAGTCACTGTACTGCATCCCCAGTGGTGCCAGTGCACTCTCTGGACTCACTGCAGTGCATCCCCAGTGGTGCCAGTGCACTCTCTGGACTAACTGAACTGCATCCCCAATTGATCCAGTGCACTCTCTGGACTCACTGCACTGCATCCCCAGTCGTGCCAGTGCACTCTCTGGACTCACTGCACTGCATCCCCAGTGGTGCCAGTGCACTCTGTGGACTCACTGTACTGCATCCCCAGTGGTGCCAGTGCACTCTCTGGACTCACCGCACTGCATCCAGAGTGGTGCCAGTGCACTCTCTAGAGTCACTGCAGTGCATCCCCAGTAGTGCCAGTGCACTCTCTGGACTCACTGCACTGCATCACCAGTGGTGCCAGTGCACTCTCTGGAGTCACAGCAGTGCTTCCCCAGTGGTGCCAGTGCACTCTGTGGACTCACTGCAGTGCATCCCCAGTGGTGCCAGTGCACTCTCTGGACTCACCGCACTGCATCCAGAGTGGTGCCAGTGCACTCTCTGGACTCACTGCAGTGCATCCCCAGTGGTGCCAGTGCACTCTCTGGACTCACTGCAGTGCATCCCCCGTGGTGCCAGTGCACTCTCTGGAGTCACTGCACTGCATCCCCAGTGGTGCCAGTGCACTCTCTGGACTCACTGCACTGCATCCCCAGTGGTGCCAGTGCACTCTCTGGACTCACAGCACTGCATCCCCAGTGGTGCCAGTGCACTCTCTGGACTCACTGCATTGCATTCCCAGTGGTGCCAGTGCACTCTGTGGACTCACTGCAGTGCATCCCCAGTGGTGCCAGTGCACTCTCTGGACTCACTGCACTGCATCCCCAGTGGTGCCAGTGCACTCTCTGGACTCACAGCAGTGCATCCCCAGTGGTGCCAGTGCACTCTCTGGACTCACTGCACTGCATCCCCAGTGGTGCCAGTGCACTCTCTGGAGTCTCTGCAGTGCATCCCCAGTGGTGCCAGTGCACTCTGTGGACTCACTGTACTGCATCCCCAGTGGTGCCAGTGCACTCTCTGGAGTCACAGCACTGCATCCCCAGTGGTGCCATTGCACTCTCTGGACTCACTGCAGTACATCCCCAATGGTGCCAGTGTACTCTCTGCACTCACTGCAGTGCATCCCCAGTGGTGCCAGTTCACTCTCTGCACTCACTGCAGTCCATCCCCAGTGGTGCCAGTACACTCACTGGACTCACTGCACTGCATCCCCAGTGGTGCCAGTGCACTCTCTGGACTAAGTGAACTGCATCCCCAATTGATCCAGTGCACTCTCTGGACTCACTGCACTGCATCCCCAAGGTGCCAGTGCACTCTCTGGAGTCACTGCAGTGCATCCCCAGTGGTCCCAGTGCACTCTGTGGACTCACTGTACTGCATCCCCAGTGGTGCCAGTGCACTCTCTGGACTCACAGCAGTGCATTCCCAGTGGTGCCAGTGCACTCTCTGGACTCACTGCACTGCATTCCCAGTGGTGCCAGTGCACTCTCTGGACTCACTGCACTGCATCCCCAGTGGTGCCAGTGCACTCTCTGGACTCACTGCAGTGCATCCCCAGTGATGCCAGTGCACTCTCTGGACTCACTGCACTGCATCCCCAGTGGTGCCAGTGCACTCTCTGGACTCACTGCACTGCATCCCCAGTGGGGCCAGTGCACTCTCTGGACTCACTGCACTGCATCCCCAGTGGTGCCAGTGCACTCTCTGGACTCACTGCACTGCATCCCCAGTGGTGCCAGTGCACTCTCTAGAGTCAATGCAGTGCATCTCCAGTGGTGCCAGTGCACTCTCTGGACTCACGGCAGTGCATCCCCAGTGGTGCCAGTGCACTCTCTGGACTCACTGCAGTACATCCCCAATGGTGCCAGTGTACTCTCTGCACTCACTGCAGTGCATGCCCAGTGGTGCCAGTGCACTCTCTGGACTCACTGCAGTGCATCCCCAGTGGTGCCAGTGCACTCACTGGAGTCACTGTACTGCATCCCCAGTGGTGCCAGTGCACTCTCTGGAGTCACTGCACTGCATCCCCAGTGGTGCCAGTGCACTCTCTGGACTAAGTGAACTGCATCCCCAATTGATCCAGTGCACTCTCTGGAGTCACTGCAGTGCATCCCCAGTGGTCCCAGTGCACTCTGTGGACTCACTGTACTGCATCCCCAGTGGTGCCAGTGCACTCTCTGGACTCACCGCACTGCATCCAGAGTGGTGCCAGTGCACTCTCTGGACTCACTGCGCTGCATCCCCAGTGGTGCCAGTGCACTCTCTGGAGTCACTGCACTGCATCCCCAGTGGTGCCAGTGCACTCTCTGGAGTCATTGCGCTGCATCCCCAGTGGTGCCAGGGCTCTCTCTGGACTCACTGCACTGCATCCCCACTGGTGCCAGTGCACTCTCTGGACTCACTGCACTGCATCCCCAGTGGTGCCAGTGCACTCTCTGGACTCACAGCAGTGCATTCCCAGTGGTGCCAGTGCACTCTCTGGACTCACTGCACTGCATCCCCAGTGGTGCCAGTGCACTCTCTGGACTCACTGCAGTGCATCCCCAGTGATGCCAGTGCACTCTCTGGACTCACTGCACTGCATCCCCAGTGGTGCCAGTGCACTCTCTGGACTAAGTGAACTGCATCCCCAATTGATCCAGTGCACTCTCTGGACTCACTGCACTGCATCCCCAAGGTGCCAGTGCACTCTCTGGAGTCACTGCAGTGCATCCCCAGTGGTCCCAGTGCACTCTGTGGACTCACTGTACTGCATCCCCAGTGGTGCCAGTGCACTCTCTGGACTCACAGCAGTGCATTCCCAGTGGTGCCAGTGCACTCTCTGGACTCACTGCACTGCATTCCCAGTGGTGCCAGTGCACTCTCTGGACTCACTGCACTGCATCCCCAGTGGTGCCAGTGCACTCTATGGACTCACTGCAGTGCATCCCCAGTGATGCCAGTGCACTCTCTGGACTCACTGCACTGCATCCCCAGTGGTGCCAGTGCACTCTCTGGACTCACTGCAGTGCATCCCCAGTGGTGCCAGTGCACTCTCTGGACTCACTGCACTGCATCCCCAGTGGTGCCAGTGCACTCTCTGGACTCACTGCACTGCATCCCCAGTGGTGCCAGTGCACTCTCTAGAGTCAATGCAGTGCATCCCCAGTGGTGCCAGTGCACTCTCTGGACTCACGGCAGTGCATCCCCAGTGGTGCCAGTGCACTCTCTGGACTCACTGCAGTACATCCCCAATGGTGCCAGTGTACTCTCTGCACTCACTGCAGTGCATCCCCAGTGGTGCCAGTGCACTCTCTGGACTCACTGCAGTGCATCCCCAGTGGTGCCAGTGCACTCACTGGAGTCACTGTACTGCATCCCCAGTGGTGCCAGTGCACTCTCTGGACTCACTGCACTGCATCCCCAGTGGTGCCAGTGCACTCTCTGGACTAAGTGAACTGCATCCCCAATTCATCCAGTGCACTCTCTGGACTCACTTCACTGCATCACCAGTGGTGCCAGTGCACTCTCTGGAGTCACTGCAGTGCATCCCCAGTGGTCCCAGTGCACTCTGTGGACTCACTGTACTGCATCCCCAGTGGTGCCAGTGCACTCTCTGGACTCACCGCACTGCATCCAGAGTGGTGCCAGTGCACTCTCTGGACTCACTGCGCTGCATCCCCAGTGGTGCCAGTGCACTCTCTGGACTCACTGCACTGCATCCCCAGTGGTGCCAGTGCACTCTCTGGAGTCATTGCGCTGCATCCCCAGTGGTGCCAGGGCTCTCTCTGGACTCACTGCACTGCATCCCCACTGGTGCCAGTGCACTCTCTGGAGTCACTGCAGTGCTTCCCCAGTGGTGCCAGTGCACTCTCTGGACTCACTGCACTGCATCCCCAGTGGTGCCGGTGCACTCTCTACAGTCACTGCAGTGCATCTCCAGTGGTGCCAGTGCACTCTCTGGAGTCTCTGCAGTGCATCCCCAGTGGTGCCAGTGCACTCTATGGACTCACTGTACTGCATCCCCAGTGGTGCCAGTGCACTCTCTGGACTCACTGCACTGCATCCCCAGTGGTGCCAGTGCACTCTCTGGACTCACTGCAGTACATCCCCAATGGTGCCAGTGTACTCTCTGCACTCACTGCAGTGCATCCCCAGTGGTGCCAGTGCACTCTCTGGACTCACTGCAGTGCATCCCCAGTGGTGCCAGTTCACTCTCTGGAGTCACTGTACTGCATCCCCAGTGGTGCCAGTGCACTCTATGGACTCACTGCACTGCATCCCCAGTGGTGCCAGTGCACTCTGTGGACTCACTGTACTGCATCCCCAGTGGTGCCAGTGCACTCTCTGGACTCACTGCACTGCATCCCCAGTGGTGCCAGTGCACTCTCTGGACTCACTGCAGTGCATCCCCAGTGGTGCCAGTGCACTCTGTGGACTCACTGTACTGCATCCCCAGTGGCACCAGTGCACTCTCTGGACTCACCGCACTGCATCCAGAGTGGTGCCAGTGCACTCTCTGGACTCACTGCACTGCATCCCCAGTGGTGCCAGTGCACTCTCTGTACTCACAGCACTGCATCCCCAGTGGTGCCAGTGCACTCTCTGTAGTCATTGCGCTGCATCCCCAGTGGTGCCAGTGCAATCTCTGGACTCACTGCACTGCATCCCCAGTGGGGCCAGTGCACTCTCTGGACTCACTGCATTGCATCCCCAGTGGGGCCAGTGCACTCTATGGACTCACTGCAGTGCATCCCCAGTGGTGCCAGTGCACTCTCTGGACTCACTGCACTGCATCACCAGTGGTGCCAGTGCACTCTCTGGAGTCACTGCAGTGCATCTCCAGCGGTGCCAGTGTACTATGTGGACTCATTGTACTGCATCCCCTGTGGTGCCACTGCACTCTCTGAACTCACTACACTGCATCCCCAGTGGTGCCAGTGCACTCTCTGGACTCACAGCACTGCATCCCCAGTGGTGCCAGTGCACTCTCTGTAGTCATTGCGCTGCATCCCCAGTGGTGCCAGTGCAATCTCTGGACTCACTGCACTGCATCCCCAGTGGGGCCAGTGCACTCTCTGGACTCACTGCAGTGCATCCCCAGTGGGGCCAGTGCACTCTCTGGAGTCACTGCAGTGCATCCCCAGTGGTGCCAGTGCACTCTCTGGACTCACTGCACTGCATCACCAGTGGTGCCAGTGCACTCTCTGGAGTCACTGCAGTGCATCTCCAGTGGTGCCAGTGTACTATGTGGACTCACTGTACTGCATCCACAGTGGTGCCAGTGCACTCTCTGGACTCACCGCACTGCATCCAGAGTGGTGCCAGTGCACTCTCTGGACTCACTGCACTGCATTCCCAGTGGTGCCAGTGCACTCTCTGGACTAACTGTACTGAATCCCCAATTGATCCAGTGCACTCTCTGGACTCACTGCACTGCATCCCCAGTGGTGCCAGTGCACTCTCTGGACTCACTAAACTGCATCCCCAGTGGTGCCAGTGCTCTCTCTGGACTCACTGCACTGCATCCCCAGTGGTGCCAGTGCACTCTCTGGACTCACTGCACTGCATCACCAGTGGTGCCTGTGCACTCTCTGGAGTTACTACACTGCATCCCCAGTGGTGCCAGTGCACTCTCTGGACTCACTGCACTGCATCCCCACTGGTGCCAGTGCACTCTCTAGAGTCACTGCAGTGCATCCCCAGTGGTGCCAGTGCACTCTCTGGACTCACTGCACTGCATCCCCAGTGGTGCCAGTGCACTCTCTGGAGTTACTGCACTGCATCCCCAGTGGTGCCAGTGCACTCTCTGGACTCACCGCACTGCATCCCCAGTGGTGCAAGTGCACTCTCTGGACTCACTGCAGTGCATCCCCAGTGGTGCCAGTGCACTCTCTGGACTTACAGCACTGCATCCCCAGTGGTGCCAGTGCACTCTCTGGACTCACTGCGCTGAATCCCCAGTAGTGCCAGTGCAGTCTCTGGACTCACTGCTCTGCATCCCCAGTGGTGCCAGTGCACTCTGTGGAGTCACTGCAGTGCTTCCCCATTGGTGCCAGTACACTCTCTGGACTCACTGCTCTGCATCACCAGTGGTGCCAGTGCACTCTCTAGAGTCACTGCACTGCATCCCAAGTGGTGCCAGTGCACTCTCTGGAGTCTCTGCAGTGCATCCCCAGTGGTGCCAGTGCACTCTCTGGACTCACTGCACTGTATCCAAGTGGTGCCAGTGCACTCTCTGGACTCACTGCAGTGCATCCCCAGTGGTGCCAGTGCACTCTCTGGAGTCACTGCACTGCATCCCCAGTGGTGCCAGTGCACTCTCTGGACTCACAGCACTGCATCCCCAGTGGTGCCAGTGCACTCTCTGTAGTCATTGCGCTGCATCCCCAGTGGTGCCAGTGCACTCTCTGGACTCACTGCACTGCATCCCCAGTGGTGCCAGTGCACTCTCTGGACTCACTGTACTGCATCCACAGTTGCGCCAGTGCACTCTCTGGACTCACCGCACTGCATCCAAGTGGTGCCAGTGCACTCTCTGGACTCACTTCACTGCATCCCAAGGGTGCCAGTGCACTCTCTGGACTCACTGCAGTGCATCCCCAGTGGTGCCAGTGCACTCTCTGGAGTCACTGCACTGCATCCCCAGTGCTGACAGTGCACTCTATGGACTCACTGCAGTGCATCCCCAGTGGTGCCAGTGCACTCTCTGGACTCACTGCAGTGCATCCCCAGTGGTGCCAGTGCACTCTCTGGACTCACTGCACTGCATCCCCAGTGGTGCCAGTGCACTCTCTGGGGTCTCTGCAGTGCATCCCCAGTGGTGCCAGTGCACTCTGTGGACTCATTGTACTGCATCCCCTGTGGTGCCACTGCACTCTCTGAACTCACTACACTGCATCCCCAGTGGTGCCAGTGCACTCTCTGGACTCACAGCACTGCATCCCCAGTGGTGCCAGTGCACTCTCTGTAGTCATTGCGCTGCATCCCCAGTGGTGCCAGTGCAATCTCTGGACTCACTGCACTGCATCCCCAGTGGGGCCAGTGCACTCTCTGGACTCACTGCAGTGCATCCCCAGTGGGGCCAGTGCACTCTCTGGAGTCACTGCAGTGCATCCCCAGTGGTGCCAGTGCACTCTCTGGACTCACTGCACTGCATCACCAGTGGTGCCAGTGCACTCTCTGGAGTCACTGCAGTGCATCTCCAGTGGTGCCAGTGTACTATGTGGACTCACTGTACTGCATCCACAGTGGTGCCAGTGCACTCTCTGGACTCACCGCACTGCATCCAGAGTGGTGCCAGTGCACTCTCTGGACTCACTGCACTGCATTCCCAGTGGTGCCAGTGCACTCTCTGGACTAACTGTACTGAATCCCCAATTGATCCAGTGCACTCTCTGGACTCACTGCACTGCATCCCCAGTGGTGCCAGTGCACTCTCTGGACTCACTAAACTGCATCCCCAGTGGTGCCAGTGCTCTCTCTGGACTCACTGCACTGCATCCCCAGTGGTGCCAGTGCACTCTCTGGACTCACTGCACTGCATCACCAGTGGTGCCAGTGCACTCTCAGGAGTTACTACACTGCATCCCCAGTGGTGCCAGTGCACTCTCTGGACTCACTGCACTGCATCCCCACTGGTGCCAGTGCACTCTCTAGAGTCACTGCAGTGCATCCCCAGTGGTGCCAGTGCACTCTCTGGACTCACTGCACTGCATCCCCAGTGGTGCCAGTGCACTCTCTGGAGTTACTGCACTGCATCCCCAGTGGTGCCAGTGCACTCTCTGGACTCACCGCACTGCATCCCCAGTGGTGCAAGTGCACTCTCTGGACTCACTGCAGTGCATCCCCAGTGGTGCCAGTGCACTCTCTGGACTTACAGCACTGCATCCCCAGTGGTGCCAGTGCACTCTCTGGACTCACTGCGCTGAATCCCCAGTAGTGCCAGTGCAGTCTCTGGACTCACTGCTCTGCATCCCCAGTGGTGCCAGTGCACTCTGTGGAGTCACTGCAGTGCTTCCCCATTGGTGCCAGTACACTCTCTGGACTCACTGCTCTGCATCACCAGTGGTGCCAGTGCACTCTCTAGAGTCACTGCACTGCATCCCAAGTGGTGCCAGTGCACTCTCTGGAGTCTCTGCAGTGCATCCCCAGTGGTGCCAGTGCACTCTCTGGACTCACTGCACTGTATCCAAGTGGTGCCAGTGCACTCTCTGGACTCACTGCAGTGCATCCCCAGTGGTGCCAGTGCACTCTCTGGAGTCACTGCACTGCATCCCCAGTGGTGCCAGTGCACTCTCTGGACTCACAGCACTGCATCCCCAGTGGTGCCAGTGCACTCTCTGTAGTCATTGCGCTGCATCCCCAGTGGTGCCAGTGCACTCTCTGGACTCACTGCACTGCATCCCCAGTGGTGCCAGTGCACTCTCTGGACTCACTGTACTGCATCCACAGTTGCGCCAGTGCACTCTCTGGACTCAACGCACTGCATCCAAGTGGTGCCAGTGCACTCTCTGGACTCACTTCACTGCATCCCAAGGGTGCCAGTGCACTCTCTGGACTCACTGCAGTGCATCCCCAGTGGTGCCAGTGCACTCTCTGGAGTCACTGCACTGCATCCCCAGTGCTGACAGTGCACTCTATGGACTCACTGCAGTGCATCCCCAGTGGTGCCAGTGCACTCTCTGGACTCACTGCAGTGCATCCCCAGTGGTGCCAGTGCACTCTCTGGACTCACTGCACTGCATCCCCAGTGGTGCCAGTGCACTCTCTGGGGTCTCTGCAGTGCATCCCCAGTGGTGCCAGTGCACTCTGTGGACTCACTGTACTGCATCCCCAGTGGTGCCAGTGCACTCTCTGGACTCACTGCAGTACATCCCCAATGGTGCCAGTGTACTCTCTGCACTCACTGCAGTGCATCCCCAGTGGTGCCAGTGCACTCTCTGGACTCACTGCAGTGCATCCCCAGTGGTGCCAGTTCACTCTCTGGAGTCACTGTACTGCATCCCCAGTGGTGCCAGTGCACTCTCTGGACTCACTGCAGTGCATACCCAGTGGTGCCAGTTCACTCTCTGGACTAACTGAACTGCATCCCCAATTGATCCAGTGCACTCTCTGGACTCACTGCAGTGCATCCCCAGTGGTGCCAGTGCACTCTCTGGACTCACTGCACTGCATACCCAGTGGTGCCAGTGCACTCTCTGGACTCACTGCAGTGCATCCCCAGTGGTGCCAGTGCACTCTCTGGACTCACAGCACTGCATCCCCAGTGGTGCCAGTGCACTCTCTGTAGTCATTGCGCTGCATCCCCAGTGGTACCAGTGCACTGTCTGGACTCACCGCACTGCATCCAGAGTGGTGCCAGTGCACTCTCTAGAGTCACTGCAGTGCATCCCCAGTGGTGCCAGTGCACTCTCTGGACTCACTGCACTGCATCACCAGTGGTGCCAGTGCACTCTCTGGAGTCACAGCAGTGCATCCCCAGCGGTGCCAGTGCACTCTGTGGACTCACTGCAGTGCATCCCCAGTGGTGCCAGTTCACTCTCTGGACTCACCGCACTGCATCCAGAGTGGTGCCAGTGCACTCTCTGGACTCACTGCAGTGCATCCCCAGTGGTGCCAGTGCACTCTCTGGACTCACTGCAGTGCATCCCCCGTGGTGCCAGTGCACTCTCTGGAGTCACTGCACTGCATCCCCAGTGGTGCCAGTGCACTCTCTGGACTCACTGCACTGCATCCCCAGTGGTGCCAGTGCACTCTCTGGACTCACTGCACTGCATCCCCAGTGGTGCCAGTGCACTCTCTGGAGTCTCTGCAGTGCATCCCCAGTGGTGCCAGTGCACCCTCTGGAGTCTCTGCAGTGCATCCCCAGTGGTGCCAGTGCACTCTGTGGACTCACTGTACTGCATCCAGAGTGGTGCCAGTGCACTCTCTGGACTCACAGCACTGCATCCCCAGTGGTGCCATTGCACTCTCTGGACTCACTGCAGTACATCCCCAATGGTGCCAGTGTACTCTCTGCACTCACTGCAGTGCATCCCCGTTGGTGCCAGTGCACTCTCTGGACTCACTGCAGTCCATCCCCAGTGGTGCCAGTGCACTCACTGGACTCACTGCACTGCATCACCAGTGGTGCCAGTGCACTCTCTGGACTAAGTGAACTGCATCCCCAGTGGTGCCAGTGCACTCTCTGGAGTCACTGCAGTGCATCCCCAGTGGTCCCAGTGCACTCTGTGGACTCACTGTACTGCATCCACAGTGGTGCCAGTGCACTCTCTGGACTCACCGCACTGCATCCAGAGTGGTGCAAGTGCACTCTCTGGACTCACTGCACTGCATTCCTAGTGGTGCCAGTGCACTCTCTGGACTCACTGCACTGCATCCCCAGTGGTGCCAGTGCACTCTCTGGACTCACTGCAGTGCATCCCCAGTGGTGCCAGTGCACTCTCTGGACTCACTGCACTGCATCCCCAGTGGTGCCAGTGCACTCTCTGGACTCACTGCACTGCATCCCCAGTGGTGCCAGTGCACTCTCTAGAGTCAATGCAGTGCATCCCCAGTGGTGCCAGTGCACTCTCTGGACTCACAGCACTGCATCCCCAGTGGTGCCATTGCACTCTCTGGACTCACTGCAGTACATCCCCAATGGTGCCAGTGTACTCTCTGCACTCACTGCAGTGCATCCCCAGTGGTGCCAGTGCACTCTCTGGACTCACTGCAGTGCATCCCCAGTGGTGCCAGTGCACTCACTGGAGTCACTGTACTGCATCCCCAGTGGTGCCAGTGCACTCTCTGGACTCACTGCACTGCATCCCCAGTGGTGCCAGTGCACTCTCTGGACTAAGTGAACTGCATCCCCAATTGATCCAGTGCACTCTCTGGACTCACTTCACTGCATCACCAGTGGTGCCAGTGCACTCTCTGGAGTCACTGCAGTGCATCCCCAGTGGTCCCAGTGCACTCTGTGGACTCACTGTACTGCATCCCCAGTGGTGCCAGTGCACTCTCTGGACTCACCGCACTGCATCCAGAGTGGTGCCAGTGCACTCTCTGGACTCACTGCGCTGCATCCCCAGTGGTGCCAGTGCACTCTCTGGACTCACTGCACTGCATCCCCAGTGGTGCCAGTGCACTCTCTGGAGTCATTGCGCTGCATCCCCAGTGGTGCCAGGGCTCTCTCTGGACTCACTGCACTGCATCCCCACTGGTGCCAGTGCACTCTCTGGAGTCACTGCAGTGCTTCCCCAGTGGTGCCAGTGCACTCTCTGGACTCACTGCACTGCATCCCCAGTGGTGCCGGTGCACTCTCTACAGTCACTGCAGTGCATCACCAGTGGTGCCAGGGCTCTCTCTGGACTCACTGCACTGCATCCCCACTGGTGCCAGTGCACTCTCTGGAGTCACTGCAGTGCTTCCCCAGTGGTGCCAGTGCACTCTCTGGACTCACTGCACTGCATCCCCAGTGGTGCCAGTGCACTCTCTGGACTCACTGCAGTACATCCCCAATGGTGCCAGTGTACTCTCTGCACTCACTGCAGTGCATCCCCAGTGGTGCCAGTGCACTCTGTGGACTCACTGCAGTGCATCCCCAGTGGTGCCAGTTCACTCTCTGGAGTCACTGTACTGCATCCCCAGTGGTGCCAGTGCACTCTATGGACTCACTGCACTGCATCCCCAGTGGTGCCAGTGCACTCTGTGGACTCACTGTACTGCATCCCCAGTGGTGCCAGTGCACTCTCTGGACTCACTGCACTGCATCCCCAGTGGTGCCAGTGCACTCTCTGGACTCACTGCACTGCATCCCCAGTGGTGCCAGTGCACTCTGTGGACTCACTGTACTGCATCCCCAGTGGCACCAGTGCACTCTCTGGACTCACCGCACTGCATCCAGAGTGGTGCCAGTGCACTCTCTGGACTCACTGCACTGCATCCCCAGTGGTGCCAGTGCACTCTCTGAACTCACTGCACTGCATCCCCAGTGGTGCCAGTGCACTCTCTGTACTCACAGCACTGCATCCCCAGTGGTGCCAGTGCACTCTCTGTAGTCATTGCGCTGCATCCCCAGTGGTGCCAGTGCAATCTCTGGACTCACTGCACTGCATCCCCAGTGGGGCCAGTGCACTCTCTGGACTCACTGCAGTGCATCCCCAGTGGGGCCAGTGCACTCTATGGACTCACTGCAGTGCATCCCCAGTGGTGCCAGTGCACTCTCTGGACTCACTGCACTGCATCACCAGTGGTGCCAGTGCACTCTCTGGAGTCACTGCAGTGCATCTCCAGCGGTGCCAGTGTACTATGTGGACTCATTGTACTGCATCCCCTGTGGTGCCACTGCACTCTCTGAACTCACTGCACTGCATCCCCAGTGGTGCCAGTGCACTCTCTGGACTCACAGCACTGCATCCCCAGTGGTGCCAGTGCACTCTCTGTAGTCATTGCGCTGCATCCCCAGTGGTGCCAGTGCAATCTCTGGACTCACTGCACTGCATCCCCAGTGGGGCCAGTGCACTCTCTGGACTCACTGCAGTGCATCCCCAGTGGGGCCAGTGCACTCTCTGGAGTCACTGCAGTGCATCCCCAGTGGTGCCAGTGCACTCTCTGGACTCACTGCACTGCATCACCAGTGGTGCCAGTGCACTCTATGTAGTCACTGCAGTGCATCTCCAGTGGTGCCAGTGTACTATGTGGACTCACTGTACTGCATCCACAGTGGTGCCAGTGCACTCTCTGGACTCACCGCACTGCATCCAGAGTGGTGCCAGTGCACTCTCTGGACTCACTGCACTGCATTCCCAGTGGTGCCAGTGCACTCTCTGGACCAACTGTACTGCATCCCCAATTGATCCAGTGCACTCTCTGGACTCACTGCACTGCATCCCCAGTGGTGCCAGTGCACTCTCTGGACTCACTGCACTGCATCCCCAGTGGTGCCAGTGCTCTCTCTGGACTCACTGCACTGCATCCCCAGTGGTGCCAGTGCACTCTCTGGACTCACTGCACTGCATCACCAGTGGTGCCAGTGCACTCTCTGGAGTTACTACACTGCATCCCCAGTGGTGCCAGTGCACTCTCTGGACTCACTGCACTGCATCCCCACTGGTGCCAGTGCACTCTCTAGAGTCACTGCACTGCATCCCCAGTGGTGCCAGTGCACTCTCTGGACTCACTGCACTGCATCCCCAGTGGTGCCAGTGCACTCTCTGGAGTTACTGCACTGCATCCCCAGTGGTGCCAGTGCACTCTCTGGACTCACCGCACTGCATCCCCAGTGGTGCAAGTGCACTCTCTGGACTCACTGCAGTGCATCCCCAGTGGTGCCAGTGCACTCTCTGGACTTACAGCACTGCATCCCCAGTGGTGCCAGTGCACTCTCTGGACTCACTGCGCTGAATCCCCAGTAGTGCCAGTGCAGTCTCTGGACTCACTGCTCTGCATCCCCAGTGGTGCCAGTGCACTCTGTGGAGTCATTTCAGTGCTTCCCCATTGGTGCCAGTACACTCTCTGGACTCACTGCTCTGCATCACCAGTGGTGCCAGTGCACTCTCTAGAGTCACTGCACTGCATCCCAAGTGGTGCCAGTGCACTCTCTGGAGTCTCTGCAGTGCATCCCCAGTGGTGCCAGTGCACTCTCTGGACTCACTGCACTGCATCCAAGTGGTGCCAGTGCACTCTCTGGACTCACTGCAGTGCATCCCCAGTGGTGCCAGTGCACTCTCTGGAGTCACTGCACTGCATCCCCAGTGGTGCCAGTGCACTCTCTGGACTCACAGCACTGCATCCCCAGTGGTGCCAGTGCACTCTCTGTAGTCATTGCGCTGCATCCCCAGTGGTGCCAGTGCACTCTCTGGACTCACTGCACTGCATCCCCAGTGGTGCCAGTGCACTCTCTGGACTCACTGTACTGCATCCACAGTTGCGCCAGTGCACTCTCTGGACTCACCGCACTGCATCCAAGTGGTGCCAGTGCACTCTCTGGACTCACTGCACTGCATCCCAAGGGTGCCAGTGCACTCTCTGGACTCACTGCAGTGCATCCCCAGTGGTGCCAGTGCACTCTCTGGAGTCACTGCACTGCATCCCCAGTGCTGACAGTGCACTCTATGGACTCACTGCAGTGCATCCCCAGTGGTGCCAGTGCACTCTCTGGACTCACTGCAGTGCATCCCCAGTGGTGCCAGTGCACTCTCTGGACTCACTGCACTGCATCCCCAGTGGTGCCAGTGCACTCTCTGGAGTCTCTGCAGTGCATCCCCAGTGGTGCCAGTGCACTCTGTGGACTCACTGTACTGCATCCCCAGTGGTGCCAGTGCACTCTCTGGACTCACTGCAGTACATCCCCAATGGTGCCAGTGTACTCTCTGCACTCACTGCACTGCATCCCCAGTGGTGCCAGTGCACTCTCTGGACTCACTGCAGTGCATCCCCAGTGGTGCCAGTTCACTCTCTGGAGTCACTGTACTGCATCCCCAGTGGTGCCAGTGCACTCTCTGGACTCACTGCAGTGCATACCCAGTGGTGCCAGTTCACTCTCTGGACTAACTGAACTGCATCCCCAATTGATCCAGTGCACTCTCTGGACTCACTGCAGTGCATCCCCAGTGGTGCCAGTGCACTCTCTGGACTCACTGCACTGCATACCCAGTGGTGCCAGTGCACTCTGTGGACTCACTGTACTGCATCCCCAGTGGTGCCAGTGCACTCTCTGGACTCACAGCACTGCATCCCCAGTGGTGCCAGTGCACTCTCTGTAGTCATTGCGCTGCGTCCCCAGTGGTACCAGTGCACTCTCTGGACTCACCGCACTGCATCCAGAGTGGTGCCAGTGCACTCTCTAGAGTCACTGCAGTGCATCCCCAGTGGTGCCAGTGCACTCTCTGGACTCACTGCACTGCATCACCAGTGGTGCCAGTGCACTCTCTGGAGTCACAGCAGTGCATCCCCAGCGGTGCCAGTGCACTCTGTGGACTCACTGCAGTGCATCCCCAGTGGTGCCAGTGCACTCTCTGGACTCACCGCACTGCATCCAGAGTGGTGCCAGTGCACTCTCTGGACTCACTGCAGTGCATCCCCAGTGGTGCCAGTGCACTCTCTGGACTCACTGCAGTGCATCCCCCGTGGTGCCAGTGCACTCTCTGGAGTCACTGCACTGCATCCCCAGTGGTGCCAGTGCACTCTCTGGACTCACTGCACTGCATCCCCAGTGGTGCCAGTGCACTCTCTGGACTCACTGCAGTGCATCCCCAGTGGTGCCAGTTCACTCTCTGGACTCACTGCAGTGCATCCCTAGTGGTGCCAGTGCACTCTCTGGACTCACAGCACTGCATCCCCAGTGGTGCCAGTGCACTCTCTGGACTCACTGCACTGCATCCCCAGTGGTGCCAGTGCACTCTCTGGACTCACTGCACTGCATCCCCAGTGGTGCCAGTGCACTCTCTGGAGTCTCTGCAGTGCATCCCCAGTGGTGCCAGTGCACTCTGTGGACTCACTGCAGTGCATCCCCAGTGGTGCCAGTGCACTCTCTGGACTCACAGCACTGCATCCCCAGTGGTGCCATTGCACTCTCTGGACTCACTGCAGTACATCCCCAATGGTGCCAGTGTACTCTCTGCACTCACTGCAGTGCATCCCCGTTGGTGCAAGTGCACTCTCTGGACTCACTGCAGTCCATCCCCAGTGGTGCCAGTACACTCACTGGACTCACTGCACTGCATCCCCAGTGGTGCCAGTGCACTCTCTGGACTAAGTGAACTGCATCCCCAGTGGTGCCAGTGCACTCTCTGGAGTCACTGCAGTGCATCCCCAGTGGTCCCAGTGCACTCTGTGGACTCACTGTACTGCATCCACAGTGGTGCCAGTGCACTCTCTGGACTCACCGCACTGCATCCAGAGTGGTGCAAGTGCACTCTCTGGACTCACTGCACTGCATTCCTAGTGGTGCCAGTGCACTCTCTGGACTCACTGCACTGCATCCCCAGTGGTGCCAGTGCACTCTCTGGACTCACTGCAGTGCATCCCCAGTGGTGCCAGTGCACTCTCTGGACTCACTGCACTGCATCCCCAGTGGTGCCAGTGCACTCTCTGGACTCACTGCACTGCATCCCCAGTGGTGCCAGTGCACTCTCTAGAGTCAATGCAGTGCATCCCCAGTGGTGCCAGTGCACTCTCTGGACTCACAGCACTGCATCCCCAGTGGTGCCATTGCACTCTCTGGACTCACTGCAGTACATCCCCAATGGTGCCAGTGTACTCTCTGCACTCACTGCAGTGCATCCCCAGTGGTGCCAGTGCACTCTCTGGACTCACTGCAGTGCATCCCCAGTGGTGCCAGTGCACTCACTGGAGTCACTGTACTGCATCCCCAGTGGTGCCAGTGCACTCTCTGGACTCACTGCACTGCATCCCCAGTGGTGCCAGTGCACTCTCTGGACTAAGTGAACTGCATCCCCAATTGATCCAGTGCACTCTCTGGACTCACTTCACTGCATCACCAGTGGTGCCAGTGCACTCTCTGGAGTCACTGCAGTGCATCCCCAGTGGTCCCAGTGCACTCTGTGGACTCACTGTACTGCATCCACAGTGGTGCCAGTGCACTCTCTGGACTCACCGCACTGCATCCAGAGTGGTGCCAGTGCACTCTCTGGACTCACTGCGCTGCATCCCCAGTGGTGCCAGTGCACTCTCTGGACTCACTGCACTGCATCCCCAGTGGTGCCAGTGCACTCTCTGGAGTCATTGCGCTGCATCCCCAGTGGTGCCAGGGCTCTCTCTGGACTCACTGCACTGCATCCCCACTGGTGCCAGTGCACTCTCTGGAGTCACTGCAGTGCTTCCCCAGTGGTGCCAGTGCACTCTCTGGACTCACTGCACTGCATCCCCAGTGGTGCCGGTGCACTCTCTACAGTCACTGCAGTGCATCCCCAGTGGTGCCAGTGCACTCTCTGGACTCACTGCAGTGCATCCCCAGTGGTGCCAGTGCACTCTGTGGACTCACTGTACTGCATCCCCAGTGGTGCCAGTGCACTCTCTGGACTCACTGCAGTACATCCCCAATGGTGCCAGTGTACTCTCTGCACTCACTGCAGTGCATCCCCAGTGGTGCCAGTGCACTCTCTGGACTCACTGCAGTGCATCCCCAGTGGTGCCAGTTCACTCTCTGGAGTCACTGTACTGCACCCCCAGTGGTGCCAGTGCACTCTCTGGACTCACTGCAGTGCATCCCCAGTGGTGCCAGTGCACTCTCTGGACTAACTGAACTGCATCCCCAATTGATCCAGTGCACTCTCTGGACTCACTGCACTGCATCCTCAGTGGTGCCAGTGCACTCTCTGGACTCACTGCACTGCATCCCCAGTGGTGCCAGTGCACTCTGTGGACTCACTGTACTGCATCCCCAGTGGTGCCAGTGCACTCTCTGGACTCACCGCACTGCATCCCCTGTGGTGCCAGTGCACTCTCTCGAGTCACTGCAGTGCATCCCCAGTGGTGCCAGTGCACTCTCTGGACTCACTGCACTGCATCCCCAGTGGTGCCAGTGCACTCTCTGGAGTCACAGCAGTGCATCCCCAGTGGTGCCAGTGCACTCTGTGGACTCACTGCAGTGCATCCCCAGTGGTGCCAGTGCACTCTCTGGACTCACCGCACTGCATCCAGAGTGGTGCCAGTGCACTCTCTGGACTCACTGCAGTGCTTCCCCAGTGGTGCCAGTGCACTCTCTGGACTCACTGCAGTGCATCCCCCGTGGTGCCAGTGCACTCTCTGGAGTCACTGCACTGCATCCCCAGTGGTGCCAGTGCACTCTCTGGACTCACTGCACTGCATCCCCAGTGGTGCCAGTGCACTCTCTGGACTCACAGCACTGCATCCCCAGTGGTGCCAGTGCACTCTCTGGACTCACTGCATTGCATCCCCAGTGGTGCCAGTGCACTCTGTGGACTCACTGCAGTGCATCCCCAGTGGTGCCAGTGCACTCTCTGGACTCACAGCACTGCATCCCCAGTGGTGCCAGTGCACTCTCTGGACTCACAGCAGTGCATCCCCAGTGGTGCCAGTGCACTCTCTGGACTCACTGCACTGCATCCCCAGTGGTGCCAGTGCACTCTCTGGAGTCTCTGCAGTGCATCCCCAGTGGTGCCAGTGCACTCTGTGGACTCACTGTACTGCATCCCCAGTGGTGCCAGTGCACTCTCTGGACTCACAGCACTGCATCCCCAGTGGTGCCATTGCACTCTCTGGACTCACTGCAGTACATCCCCAATGGTGCCAGTGTACTCTCTGCACTCACTGCAGTGCATCCCCAGTGGTGCCAGTTCACTCTCTGGACTCACTGCAGTCCATCCCCAGTGGTGCCAGTACACTCACTGGACTCACTGCACTGCATCCCCAGTGGTGCCAGTGCACTCTCTGGACTAAGTGAACTGCATCCCCAATTGATCCAGTGCACTCTCTGGACTCACTGCACTGCATCCCCAGTGGTGCCAGTGCACTCTCTGGAGTCACTGCAGTGCATCCCCAGTGGTCCCAGTGCACTCTGTGGACTCACTGTACTGCATCCCCAGTGGTGCCAGTGCACTCTCTGGACTCACCGCACTGCATCCAGAGTGGTGCAAGTGCACTCTCTGGACTCACTGCACTGCATTCCCAGTGGTGCCAGTGCACTCTCTGGACTCACTGCACTGCATCCCCAGTGGTGCCAGTGCACTCTCTGGACTCACTGCAGTGCATCCCCAGTGATGCCAGTGCACTCTCTGGACTCACTGCACTGCATCCCCAGTGGTGCCAGTGCACTCTCTGGACTCACTGCAGTGCATCCCCAGTGGTGCCAGTGCACTCTCTGGACTCACTGCACTGCATCCCCAGTGGTGCCAGTGCACTCTCTAGAGTCACTGCACTGCATCCCCAGTGGTGCCAGTGCACTCTCTAGAGTCAATGCAGTGCATCCCCAGTGGTGCCAGTGCACTCTCTGGACTCACGGCAGTGCATCCCCAGTGGTGCCAGTGCACTCTCTGGACTCACTGCAGTACATCCCCAATGGTGCCAGTGTACTCTCTGCACTCACTGCAGTGCATCCCCAGTGGTGCCAGTGCACTCTCTGGACTCACTGCAGTGCATCCCCAGTGGTGCCAGTGCACTCACTGGAGTCACTGTACTGCATCCCCAGTGGTGCCAGTGCACTCTCTGGACTCACTGCACTGCATCCCCAGTGGTGCCAGTGCACTCTCTGGACTAAGTGAACTGCATCCCCAATTGATCCAGTGCACTCTCTGGACTCACTTCACTGCATCACCAGTGGTGCCAGTGCACTCTCTGGAGTCACTGCAGTGCATCCCCAGTGGTCCCAGTGCACTCTGTGGACTCACTGTACTGCATCCCCAGTGGTGCCAGTGCACTCTCTGGACACACCGCACTGCATCCAGAGTGGTGCCAGTGCACTCTCTGGACTCACTGCGCTGCATCCCCAGTGGTGCCAGTGCACTCTCTGGACTCACTGCACTGCATCCCCAGTGGTGCCAGTGCACTCTCTGGAGTCATTGCGCTGCATCACCAGTGGTGCCAGGGCTCTCTCTGGACTCAATGCACTGCATCCCCACTGGTGCCAGTGCACTCTCTGGAGTCACTGCAGTGCTTCCCCAGTGGTGCCAGTGCACTCTCTGGACTCACTGCACTGCATCCCCAGTGGTGCCGGTGCACTCTCTACAGTCACTGCAGTGCATCTCCAGTGGTGCCAGTGCACTCTCTGGAGTCTCTGCAGTGCATCCCCAGTGGTGCCAGTGCACTCTATGGACTCACTGTACTGCATCCCCAGTGGTGCCAGTGCACTCTCTGGACTCACTGCACTGCATCCCCAGTGGTGCCAGTGCACTCTCTGGACTCACTGCAGTACATCCCCAATGGTGCCAGTGTACTCTCTGCACTCACTGCAGTGCATCCCCAGTGGTGCCAGTGCACTCTCTGGACTCACTGCAGTGCATCCCCAGTGGTGCCAGTTCACTCTCTGGAGTCACTGTACTGCATTCCCAGTGGTGCCAGTGCACTCTATGGACTCACTGCACTGCATCCCCAGTGGTGCCAGTGCACTCTGTGGACTCACTGTACTGCATCCCCAGTGGTGCCAGTGCACTCTCTGGACTCACTGCACTGCATCCCCAGTGGTGCCAGTGCACTCTCCGGAGGCATAGCAGTGCATCCCCAGTGGTGCCAGTGCACTCTGTGGACTCACTGTACTGCATCCCCAGTGGCACCAGTGCACTCTCTGGACTCACCGCACTGCATCCAGAGTGGTGCCAGTGCACTCTCTGGACTCACTGCACTGCATCCCCAGTGGTGCCAGTGCACTCTCTGGACTCACAGCACTGCATCCCCAGTGGTGCCAGTGCACTCTCTGTAGTCATTGCGCTGCATCCCCAGTGGTGCCAGTGCAATCTCTGGACTCACTGCACTGCATCCCCAGTGGGGCCAGTGCACTCTCTGGACTCACTGCAGTGCATCCCCAGTGGGGCCAGTGCACTCTATGGACTCACTGCAGTGCATCCCCAGTGGTGCCAGTGCACTCTCTGGACTCACTGCACTGCATCCCCAGTGGTGCCAGTGCACTCTGTGGACTCACTGCACTACATCCCCAGTGGTGCCAGTGCACTCTCTGGAGTCTCTGCAGTGCATCCCCAGTGCTGACAGTTCACTCTCTGGACTCACTGCACTGCATCCCCAGTGCTGACAGTGCACTCTCTGGACTCACTGCAGTGCATCCCCAGTGGTGCCAGTGCACTCTCTGGACTCACTGCACTGCATCCCCAGTGGTGCCAGTGCACTCTCTGGAGTCTCTGCAGTGCATCACCAGTGGTGCCAGTGCACTCTGTGGACTCACTACTGCATCCCCAGTGGTGCCAGTGCACTCTCTGGACTCACTGCAGTACATCCCCAATGGTGCCAGTGTACTCTCTGCACTCACTGCAGTGTATCCCCTGTGGTGCCAGTGGACTCTCTGGACTCACTGCACTGCATCCCCAGTGGTGCCAGTGCACTCTCTGGACTAACTGAAGTGCATCCCCTATTGATCCTGTGCACTCTCTGGAGTCACTGCACTTCCTCCCCAGTGGTGCCAGTGCACTCTCTGGAGTTACTGCAGTGCATCCCCAGTGGTGCCAGTGCACTCTGTGGACTCACTGTACTGCATCCACAGTGCTGCCAGTGCACTCTCTGGACTCACCGCACTGCATCCAGAGTGGTGCCAGTGCACTCTCTGGACTCACTGCACTGCATCTCCAGTGGTGCCAGTGCACTCTCTGGACTCACCGCACTGCATCCCCAGTGGTGCCAGTGCACTCTCTGGACTCACTGCAGTACATCCCCAATGGTGCCAGTGCACTCTCTGGACTCACTGCGCTGAATCCCCAGTAGTGCCAGTGCACTCTCTGGACTCACTGCAGTACACCCCAATGGTGCCAGTGTACTCTCTGCACTCACTGCAGTGCATCCCCTGTGGTGCCAGTGCACTCTCTGGACTCACTGCACTGCATCCCCAGTGGTGCCAGTGCACTCTCTGGACTAACTGAACTGCATCCCCTATTGATCCAGTGCACTCTCTGGAGTCACTGCACTGCATCCCCAGTGGTGCCAGTGCACTCTCTGGAGTTACTGCAGTGCATCCCCAGTGGTGCCAGTGCACTCTGTTGACTCACTGTACTGCATCCACAGTGGTGCCAGTGCACTCTCTGGACTCACCGCACTGCATCCAGAGTGGTGCCAGTGCACTCTCTGGACTCACTGCACTGCATCCCCAGTGGTGCCAGTGCACTCTCTGGACTCACCGCACTGCATCCCCAGTGGTGCCAGTGCACTCTCTGGACTCACTGCAGTGCATCCCCAGTGGTGCCAGTGCACTCTCTGGACTTACAGCACTGCATCCCCAGTGGTGCCAGTGCACTCTCCGGACTCACTGCGCTGAATCCCCAGTAGTGCCAGTGCACTCTCTGGACTCACTGCTCTGCATCCCCAGTGGTACCAGTGCACTCTCTGGAGTCACTGCAGTGCTTCCCCAGTGGTGCCAGTGCACTCTCTGGACTCACTGCTCTGCATCCCCAGTGGTGCCAGTGCACTCTCTGGAGTCACTGCAGTGCTTCCCCAGTGGTGCCAGTGCACTCTCTAGAGTCACTGCAGTGCATCCCCAGTGGTGCCAGTGCACTCTCTGGACTCACAGCACTGCATCCCCAGTGGTGCCAGTGCACTCTGTGGACTCACTGTACTGCATCTCCAGTGGTGCCAGTGCACTCTCTAGACTCACTGCAGTACATCCCCAATGGTGCCAGTGTACTCTCTGCACTCACTGCACTGCATCCCCAGTGGTGCCAGTGCACTCTCTGGACTCACAGCACTGCATCCCCAGTGGTGCCAGTGCACTCTCTGTAGTCATTGCGCTGCATCCCCAGTGGTGCCAGTGCAATCTCTGGACTCACTGCACTGCATCCCCAGTGGGGCCAGTGCACTCTCTGGAGTCATTTCAGTGCATCCCCAGTGGTGCCAGTGCACTCTCTGGACTAACTGAACTGCATCCCCAATTTATCCAGTGCACTCTCTGGACTCACTGCACTGCATCCCCAGTGGTGCCAGTGCACTCTCTGGAGTCACTGCAGTGCATCCCCAGTGCTGCCAGTGCACTCTCTGGACTCACTGCACTGCATCACCAGTGGTGCCAGTGCACTCTCTGGAGTCACTGCAGTGCATCTCCAGTGGTGCCAGTGTACTATGTGGACTCACTGTACTGCATCCACAGTGGTGCCAGTGCACTCTCTGGACTCACCGCACTGCATCCAGAGTGGTGCCAGTGCACTCTCTGCACTCACTGCACTGCATTCCCAGTGGTGCCAGTGCACTCTCTGGACTAACTGTACTGCATCCCCAATTGATCCAGTGCACTCTCTGGACTCACTGCACTGCATCCCCAGTGGTGCCAGTGCACTCTCTGGACTCACAGCACTGCATCCCCAGTGGTGCCAGTGCACTCTCTGTAGTCATTGCGCTGCATCCCCAGTGGTGCCAGTGCAATCTCTGGACTCACTGCACTGCATCCCCAGTGGGGCCAGTGCACTCTCTGGACTCACTGCAGTGCATCCCCAGTGGGGCCAGTGCACTCTATAGACTCACTGCAGTGCATCCCCAGTGGTGCCAGTGTACTCTCTGGACTCACTGCACTGCATCCCCAGTGGTGCCAGTGCACTCTGTGGACTCACTGCACTACATCCCAAGTGGTGCCAGTGCACTCTCTGGAGTCTCTGCAGTGCATCCCCAGTGCTGACAGTGCACTCTCTGGACTCACTGCACTGCATCCCCAGTGCTGACAGTGCACTCTCTGGACTCACTGCAGTGCATCCCCAGTGGTGCCAGTGCACTCTCTGGACTCACTGCACTGCATCCCCAGTGGTGCCAGTGCACTCTCTGGAGTCTCTGCAGTGCATCACCAGTGGTGCCAGTGCACTCTGTGGACTCACTACTGCATCCCCAGTGGTGCCAGTGCACTCTCTGGACTCACTGCAGTACATCCCCAATGGTGCCAGTGTACTCTCTGCACTCACTGCAGTGCATCCCCTGTGGTGCCAGTGCACTCTCTGGACTCACTGCACTGCATCCCCAGTGGTGCCAGTGCACTCTCTGGACTCACTGAAGTGCATCCCCTATTGATCCAGTGCACTCTCTGGAGTCACTGCACTTCATCCCCAGTGGTGCCAGTGCACTCTCTGGAGTTACTGCAGTGCATCCCCAGTGGTGCCAGTGCACTCTGTGGACTCACTGTACTGCATCCACAGTGCTGCCAGTGCACTCTCTGGACTCACCGCACTGCATCCAGAGTGGTGCCAGTGCACTCTCTGGACTCACTGCACTGCATCCCCAGTGGTGCCAGTGCACTCTCTGGACTCACCGCACTGCATCCTCAGTGGTGCCAGTGCACTCTCTGGACTCACTGCAGTACATCCCCAATGGTGCCAGTGCACTCTCTGGACTCACTGCGCTGAATCCCCAGTAGTGCCAGTGCACTCTCTGGACTCACTGCAGTACATCCCCAATGGTGCCAGTGTACTCTCTGCACTCACTGCAGTGCATCCCCTGTGGTGCCAGTGCACTCTCTGGACTCACTGCACTGCATCCCCAGTGGTGCCAGTGCACTCTCTGGACTAACTGAACTGCATCCCCTATTGATCCAGTGCACTCTCTGGAGTCACTGCACTGCATCCCCAGTGGTGCCAGTGCACTCTCTGGAGTTACTGCAGTGCCTCCCCAGTGGTGCCAGTGCACTCTGTGGACTCACTGTACTGCATCCACAGTGGTGCCAGTGCACTCTCTGGACTCACCGCACTGCATCCAGAGTGGTGCCAGTGCACTCTCTGGACTCACTGCACTGCATCCCCAGTGGTGCCAGTGCACTCTCTGGACTCACCGCACTGCATCCCCAGTGGTGCCAGTGCACTCTCTGGACTCACTGCAGTGCATCCCCAGTGGTGCCAGTGCACTCTCTGGACTTACAGCACTGCATCCCCAGTGGTTCCAGTGCACTCTCTGGACTCACTGCGCTGAATCCCCAGTAGTGCCAGTGCACTCTCTGGACTCACTGCTCTGCATCCCCAGTGGTGCCAGTGCACTCTCTGGAGTCACTGCAGTGCTTCCCCAGTGGTGCCAGTGCACTCTCTGGACTCACTGCAGTGCATCCCCAGTGGTGCCAGTGCACTATCTGGAGTCACTGCAGTGCTTCCCCAGTGGTGCCAGTGCACTCTCTAGAGTCACTGCAGTGCATCCCCAGTGGTGCCAGCGCACTCTCTGGAGTCTCTGCAGTGCATCCCCTGTGGTGCCAGTGCACTCTGTGGACTCACTGTACTGCATCTCCAGTGGTGCCAGTGCACTCTCTGGACTCACTGCAGTACATCCCCAATGGTGCCAGTGTACTCTCTGCACTCACTGCAGTGCATCCCCTGTGGTGCCAGTGCACTCTCTGGACTCACAGCACTGCATCCCCAGTGGTGCCAGTGCACTCTCTGTAGTCATTGCGCTGCATCCCCAGTGGTGCCAGTGCAATCTCTGGACTCACTGCACTGCATCCCCAGTGGGGCCAGTGCACTCTCTGGAGTCATTTCAGTGCATCCCCAGTGGTGCCAGTGCACTCTCTGGACTAACTGAACTGCATCCCCAATTGATCCAGTGCACTCTCTGGACTCACTGCACTGCATCCCCAGTGGTGCCAGTGCACTCTCTGGAGTCACTGCAGTGCATCCCCAGTGCTGCCAGTGCACTCTCTGGACTCACTGCACTGCATCACCAGTGGTGCCAGTGCACTCTCTGGAGTCACTGCAGTGCATCTCCAGTGGTGCCAGTGTACTATGTGGACTCACTGTACTGCATCCACAGTGGTGCCAGTGCACTCTCTGGACTCACCGCACTGCATCCAGAGTGGTGCCAGTGCACTCTCTGGACTCACTGCACTGCATTCCCAGTGGTGCCAGTGCACTCTCTGGACTAACTGTACTGCATCCCCAATTGATCCAGTGCACTCTCTGGACTCACTGCACTGCATCCCCAGTGGTGCCAGTGCACTCTCTGGACTCACTGCACTGCATCCCCAGTGGTGCCAGTGCTCTCTCTGGACTCACTGCAGTGCATCCCCAGTGGTGCCAGTGCACTCTCTGGACTCACTGCACTGCATCACCAGTGGTGCCAGTGCACTCTCTGGACTCACTGCACTGCATCCCCAGTGGTGCCAGTGCACTCTCTGGCCTCACTGCACTGCATCCCCACTGGTGCCAGTGCACTCTCTAGAGTCACTGCAGTGCATCCCCAGTGGTGCCAGTGCACTCTCTGGACTCACTGCACTGCATCCCCAGTGGTGCCAGTGCACTCTCTGGACTAACTGAAGTGCATCCCCAGTGGTGCCAGTGCACTCTCTGGACTCACCGCACTGCATCCCCAGTGGTGCCAGTGCACTCTCTGGACTCACTGCAGTGCATCCCCAGTGGTGCCAGTGCACTCTCTGGACTTACAGCACTGCATCCCCAGTGGTGCCAGTGCACTCTCTGGACTCACTGCGCTGAATCCCCAGTAGTGCCAGTGCAGTCTCTGGACTCACTGCTCTGCATCCCCAGTGGTGCCAGTGCACTGTCTGGAGTCACTGCAGTGCTTCCCCATTGGTGCCAGTACACTCTCTGGACTCACTGCTCTGCATCCCCAGTGGTGCCAGTGCACTCTCTGGAGTCACTGCAGTGCTTCCCCAGTGGTGCCAGTGCACTCTCTAGAGTCACTGCACTGCATCCCAAGTGGTGCCAGTGCACTCTCTGGAGTCTCTGCAGTGCATCCCCAGTGGTGCCAGTGCACTCTCTGGACTCACTGCACTGCATCCCCAGTGGTGCCAGTGCACTCTCTGGACTCACTGTACTGCATCCACAGTTGCGCCAGTGCACTCTCTGGACTCACCGCACTGCATCCCCAGTGGTGCCAGTGCACTCTCTGGACTCACTGCACTGCATCCCAATGGTGCCAGTGCACTCTCTGGACTCACTGCAGTGCATCCCCAGTGGTGCCAGTGCACTCTCTGGAGTCACTGCACTGCATCCCCAGTGGTGCCAGTGCACTCTCTGGACTCACAGCACTGCATCCCCAGTGGTGCCAGTGCACTCTCTGTAGTCATTGCGCTGCATCCCCAGTGGTACCAGTGCACTCTATGGACTCACTGCACTGCATCCCCAGTGGGGCCAGTGCACTCTCTGGAGTCATTTCAGTGCATCCCCAGTGGTGCCAGTGCACTCTATGGACTCACTGCAGTGCATCCCCAGTGGTGCCAGTGCACTCTCTGGACTCACTGCAGTGCATCCCCAGTGGTGCCAATGCACTCTCTGGACTCACTGCACTGCATCCCCAAGGTGCCAGTGCACTCTCTGCACTCACTACACTGCATCCCCAGTGGTGCCAGTGCACTCTCTGGACTCACTGCAGTGCATCCCCAGTGGTGCCAGTGCACTCTCTGGACTCACAGCAGTGCATTCCCAGTGGTGCCAGTGCACTCTCTGGACTCACTGCACTGCATCCCCAGTGGTGCCAGTGCACTATCTGGACTCACTGCACTGCATCCCCAGTGGTGCCAGTGCACTCTCTGGACTCACTGCACTGCATCCCCAGTGGTGCCAGTGCACTCTCTGGACTCACTGCAGTGCATCCCCAGTGGTGCCAGTGCACTCTCTGGACTCACTGCACTGCATCCCCAGTGGTGCCAGTGCACTCTCTGGACTCACTGCAGTGCATCCCCAGTGGTGCCAGTGCACTCTGTGGACTCACTGTACTGCATCCCCAGTGGTGCCAGTGCACTCTCTGGACTCACTGCAGTACATCCCCAATGGTGCCAGTGTACTCTCTGCACTCACTGCAGTGCATCCCCAGTGGTGCCAGTGCACTCTCTGGACTCACTGCAGTGCATCTCCAGTGGTGCCAGTTCACTCTCTGGAGTCACTGTACTGCATCCCCAGTGGTGCCAGTGCACTCTCTGGACTCACTGCAGTGCATCCCCAGTGGTGCCAGTGCACTCTCTGGACTAACTGAACTGCATCCCCAATTGATCCAGTGCACTCTCTGGACTCACTGCACTGCATCCCCAGTCGTGCCAGTGCACTCTCTGGACTCACTGCATTGCATCCCCAGTGGTGCCAGTGCACTCTGTGGACTCACTGTACTGCATCCAGAGTGGTGCCAGTGCACTCTCTGGACTCACCGCACTGCATCCAGAGTGGTGCCAGTGCACTCTCTAGAGTCACTGCAGTGCATCCCCAGTAGTGCCAGTGCACTCTCTGGACTCACTGCACTGCATCACCAGTGGTGCCAGTGCACTCTCTGGAGTCACAGCAGTGCATCCCCAGTGGTGCCAGTGCACTCTGTGGACTCACTGCAGTGCATCCCCAGTGGTGCCAGTGCACTCTCTGGACTCACCGCACTGCATCCAGAGTGGTGCCAGTGCAATCTCTGGACTCACTGCAGTGCATCCCCAGTGGTGCCAGTGCACTCTCTGGACTCACTGCAGTGCATCCCCCGTGGTGCCAGTGCACTCTCTGGAGTCACTGCACTGCATCCCCAGTGGTGCCAGTGCACTCTCTGGACTCACTGCACTGCATCCCCAGTGGTGCCAGTGCACTCTCTGGACTCACAGCACTGCATCCCCAGTGGTGCCAGTGCACTCTCTGGACTCACTGCATTGCATCCCCAGTGGTGCCAGTGCACTCTGTGGACTCACTGCAGTGCATCCCCAGTGGTGCCAGTGCACTCTCTGGACTCACTGCACTGCATCCCCAGTGGTGCCAGTGCACTCTCTGGACTCACAGCAGTGCATCCCCAGTGGTGCCAGTGCACTCTCTGGACTCACTGCACTGCATCCCCAGTGGTGCCAGTGCACTCTCTGGAGTCTCTGCAGTGCATCCCCAGTGGTGCCAGTGCACTCTGTGGACTCACTGTACTGCATCCCCAGTGGTGCCAGTGCACTCTCTGGAGTCACAGCACTGCATCCCCAGTGGTGCCATTGCACTCTCTGGACTCACTGCAGTACATCCACAATGGTGCCAGTGTACTCTCTGCACTCACTGCAGTGCATCCCCAGTGGTGCCAGTTCACTCTCTGCACTCACTGCAGTCCATCCCCAGTGGTGCCAGTACACTCACTGGACTCACTGCACTGCATCCCCAGTGGTGCCAGTGCACTCTCTGGACTAAGTGAACTGCATCCCCAATTGATCCAGTGCACTCTCTGGACTCACTGCACTGCATCCCCAAGGTGCCAGTGCACTCTCTGGAGTCACTGCAGTGCATCCCCAGTGGTCCCAGTGCACTCTGTGGACTCACTGTACTGCATCCCCAGTGGTGCCAGTGCACTCTCTGGACTCACAGCAGTGCATTCCCAGTGGTGCCAGTGCACTCTCTGGACTCACTGCACTGCATTCCCAGTGGTGCCAGTGCACTCTCTGGACTCACTGCACTGCATCCCCAGTGGTGCCAGTGCACTCTCTGGACTCACTGCAGTGCATCCCCAGTGATGCCAGTGCACTCTCTGGACTCACTGCACTGCATCCCCAGTGGTGCCAGTGCACTCTCTGGACTCACTGCACTGCATCCCCAGTGGGGCCAGTGCACTCTCTGGACTCACTGCACTGCATCCCCAGTGGTGCCAGTGCACTCTCTGGACTCACTGCACTGCATCCCCAGTGGTGCCAGTGCACTCTCTAGAGTCAATGCAGTGCATCTCCAGTGGTGCCAGTGCACTCTCTGGACTCACGGCAGTGCATCCCCAGTGGTGCCAGTGCACTCTCTGGACTCACTGCAGTACATCCCCAATGGTGCCAGTGTACTCTCTGCACTCACTGCAGTGCATCCCCAGTGGTGCCAGTGCACTCTCTGGACTCACTGCAGTGCATCCCCAGTGGTGCCAGTGCACTCACTGGAGTCACTGTACTGCATCCCCAGTGGTGCCAGTGCACTCTCTGGACTCACTGCACTGCATCCCCAGTGGTGCCAGTGCACTCTCTGGACTAAGTGAACTGCATCCCCAATTGATCCAGTGCACTCTCTGGAGTCACTGCAGTGCATCCCCAGTGGTCCCAGTGCACTCTGTGGACTCACTGTACTGCATCCCCAGTGGTGCCAGTGCACTCTCTGGACTCACCGCACTGCATCCAGAGTGGTGCCAGTGCACTCTCTGGACTCACTGCGCTGCATCCCCAGTGGTGCAAGTGCACTCTCTGGAGTCACTGCACTGCATCCCCAGTGGTGCCAGTGCACTCTCTGGAGTCATTGCGCTGCATCCCCAGTGGTGCCAGGGCTCTCTCTGGACTCACTGCACTGCATCCCCACTGGTGCCAGTGCACTCTCTGGAGTCACTGCAGTGCTTCCCCAGTGGTGCCAGTGCACTCTCTGGACTCACTGCACTGCATCCCCAGTGGTGCCAGTGCACTCTCTGGACTCACAGCAGTGCATTCCCAGTGGTGCCAGTGCACTCTCTGGACTCACTGCACTGCATCCCCAGTGGTGCCAGTGCACTCTCTGGACTCACTGCAGTGCATCCCCAGTGATGCCAGTGCACTCTCTGGACTCACTGCACTGCATCCCCAGTGGTGCCAGTGCACTCTCTGGACTAAGTGAACTGCATCCCCAATTGATCCAGTGCACTCTCTGGACTCACTGCACTGCATCCCCAAGGTGCCAGTGCACTCTCTGGAGTCACTGCAGTGCATCCCCAGTGGTCCCAGTGCACTCTGTGGACTCACTGTACTGCATCCCCAGTGGTGCCAGTGCACTCTCTGGACTCACTGCAGTGCATTCCCTGTGGTGCCAGTGCACTCTCTGGACTCACTGCACTGCATCCCCAGTGGTGCCAGTGCAGTCTCTGGTCTCACTGCACTGCATCCCCAGTGGTGCCAGTGCACTCTCTGGACTCACTGCAGTACATCCCCAATGGTGCCAGTGTACTCTCTGCACTCACTGCAGTGCATCCCCAGTGGTGCCAGTGCACTCTCTGGACTCACTGCAGTGCATCCCCAGTGGTGCCAGTGCACTCACTGGAGTCACTGTACTGCATCCCCAGTGGTGCCAGTGCACTCTCTGGACTCACTGCACTGCATCCCCAGTGGTGCCAGTGCACTCTCTGGACTAAGTGAACTGCATCCCCAATTCATCCAGTGCACTCTCTGGACTCACTTCACTGCATCACCAGTGGTGCCAGTGCACTCTCTGGAGTCACTGCAGTGCATCCCCAGTGGTCCCAGTGCACTCTGTGGACTCACTGTACTGCATCCCCAGTGGTGCCAGTGCACTCTCTGGACTCACCGCACTGCATCCAGAGTGGTGCCAGTGCACTCTCTGGACTCACTGCGCTGCATCCCCAGTGGTGCCAGTGCACTCTCTGGACTCACTGCACTGCATCCCCAGTGGTGCCAGTGCACTCTCTGGAGTCATTGCGCTGCATCCCCAGTGGTGCCAGGGCTCTCTCTGGACTCACTGCACTGCATCCCCACTGGTGCCAGTGCACTCTCTGGAGTCACTGCAGTGCTTCCCCAGTGGTGCCAGTGCACTCTCTGGACTCACTGCACTGCATCCCCAGTGGTGCCGGTGCACTCTCTACAGTCACTGCAGTGCATCTCCAGTGGTGCCAGTGCACTCTCTGGAGTCTCTGCAGTGCATCCCCAGTGGTGCCAGTGCACTCTATGGACTCACTGTACTGCATCCCCAGTGGTGCCAGTGCACTCTCTGGACTCACTGCACTGCATCCCCAGTGGTGCCAGTGCACTCTCTGGACTCACTGCAGTACATCCCCAATGGTGCCAGTGTACTCTCTGCACTCACTGCAGTGCATCCCCAGTGGTGCCAGTGCACTCTCTGGACTCACTGCAGTGCATCCCCAGTGGTGCCAGTTCACTCTCTGGAGTCACTGTACTGCATCCCCAGTGGTGCCAGTGCACTCTATGGACTCACTGCACTGCATCCCCAGTGGTGCCAGTGCACTCTATGGACTCACTGTACTGCATCCCCAGTGGTGCCAGTGCACTCTCTGGACTCACTGCACTGCATCCCCAGTGGTGCCAGTGCACTCTCTGGACTCACTGCAGTGCATCCCCAGTGGTGCCAGTGCACTCTGTGGACTCACTGTACTGCATCCCCAGTGGCACCAGTGCACTCTCTGGACTCACCGCACTGCATCCAGAGTGGTGCCAGTGCACTCTCTGGACTCACTGCACTGCATCCCCAGTGGTGCCAGTGCACTCTCTGTACTCACAGCACTGCATCCCCAGTGGTGCCAGTGCACTCTCTGTAGTCATTGCGCTGCATCCCCAGTGGTGCCAGTGCAATCTCTGGACTCACTGCACTGCATCCCCAGTGGGGCCAGTGCACTCTCTGGACTCACTGCAGTGCATCCCCAGTGGGGCCAGTGCACTCTATGGACTCACTGCAGTGCATCCCCAGTGGTGCCAGTGCACTCTCTGGACTCACTGCACTGCATCACCAGTGGTGCCAGTGCACTCTCTGGAGTCACTGCAGTGCATCTCCAGCGGTGCCAGTGTACTATGTGGACTCATTGTACTGCATCCCCTGTGGTGCCACTGCACTCTCTGAACTCACTACACTGCATCCCCAGTGGTGCCAGTGCACTCTCTGGACTCACAGCACTGCATCCCCAGTGGTGCCAGTGCACTCTCTGTAGTCATTGCGCTGCATCCCCAGTGGTGCCAGTGCAATCTCTGGACTCACTGCACTGCATCCCCAGTGGGGCCAGTGCACTCTCTGGACTCACTGCAGTGCATCCCCAGTGGGGCCAGTGCACTCTCTGGAGTCACTGCAGTGCATCCCCAGTGGTGCCAGTGCACTCTCTGGACTCACTGCACTGCATCACCAGTGGTGCCAGTGCACTCTCTGGAGTCACTGCAGTGCATCTCCAGTGGTGCCAGTGTACTATGTGGACTCACTGTACTGCATCCACAGTGGTGCCAGTGCACTCTCTGGACTCACCGCACTGCATCCAGAGTGGTGCCAGTGCACTCTCTGGACTCACTGCACTGCATTCCCAGTGGTGCCAGTGCACTCTCTGGACTAACTGTACTGAATCCCCAATTGATCCAGTGCACTCTCTGGACTCACTGCACTGCATCCCCAGTGGTGCCAGTGCACTCTCTGGACTCACTAAACTGCATCCCCAGTGGTGCCAGTGCTCTCTCTGGACTCACTGCACTGCATCCCCAGTGGTGCCAGTGCACTCTCTGGACTCACTGCACTGCATCACCAGTGGTGCCAGTGCACTCTCTGGAGTTACTACACTGCATCCCCAGTGGTGCCAGTGCACTCTCTGGACTCACTGCACTGCATCCCCACTGGTGCCAGTGCACTCTCTAGAGTCACTGCAGTGCATCCCCAGTGGTGCCAGTGCACTCTCTGGACTCACTGCACTGCATCCCCAGTGGTGCCAGTGCACTCTCTGGAGTTACTGCACTGCATCCCCAGTGGTGCCAGTGCACTCTCTGGACTCACCGCACTGCATCCCCAGGGGTGCAAGTGCACTCTCTGGACTCACTGCAGTGCATCCCCAGTGGTGCCAGTGCACTCTCTGGACTTACAGCACTGCATCCCCAGTGGTGCCAGTGCACTCTCTGGACTCACTGCGCTGAATCCCCAGTAGTGCCAGTGCAGTCTCTGGACTCACTGCTCTGCATCCCCAGTGGTGCCAGTGCACTCTGTGGAGTCACTGCAGTGCTTCCCCATTGGTGCCAGTACACTCTCTGGACTCACTGCTCTGCATCACCAGTGGTGCCAGTGCACTCTCTAGAGTCACTGCACTGCATCCCAAGTGGTGCCAGTGCACTCTCTGGAGTCTCTGCAGTGCATCCCCAGTGGTGCCAGTGCACTCCCTGGACTCACTGCACTGTATCCAAGTGGTGCCAGTGCACTCTCTGGACTCACTGCAGTGCATCCCCAGTGGTGCCAGTGCACTCTCTGGAGTCACTGCACTGCATCCCCAGCGGTGCCAGTGCACTCTCTGGACTCACAGCACTGCATCCCCAGTGGTGCCAGTGCACTCTCTGTAGTCATTGCGCTGCATCCCCAGTGGTGCCAGTGCACTCTCTGGACTCACTGCACTGCATCCCCAGTGGTGCCAGTGCACTCTCTGGACTCACTGTACTGCATCCACAGTTGCGCCAGTGCACTCTCTGGACTCACTGCACTGCATCCAAGTGGTGCCAGTGCACTCTCTGGACTCACTTCACTGCATCCCAAGGGTGCCAGTGCACTCTCTGGACTCACTGCAGTGCATCCCCAGTGGTGCCAGTGCACTCTCTGGAGTCACTGCACTGCATCCCCAGTGCTGACAGTGCACTCTATGGACTCACTGCAGTGCATCCCCAGTGGTGCCAGTGCACTCTCTGGACTCACTGCAGTGCATCCCCAGTGGTGCCAGTGCACTCTCTGGACTCACTGCACTGCATCCCCAGTGGTGCCAGTGCACTCTCTGGGGTCTCTGCAGTGCATCCCCAGTGGTGCCAGTGCACTCTGTGGACTCACTGTACTGCATCCCCAGTGGTGCCAGTGCACTCTCTGGACTCACTGCAGTACATCCCCAATGGTGCCAGTGTACTCTCTGCACTCACTGCAGTGCATCCCCAGTGGTGCCAGTGCACTCTCTGGACTCACTGCAGTGCATCCCCAGTGGTGCCAGTTCACTCTCTGGAGTCACTGTACTGCATCCCCAGTGGTGCCAGTGCACTCTCTGGACTCACTGCAGTGCATACCCAGTGGTGCCAGTTCACTCTCTGGACTAACTGAACTGCATCCCCAATTGATCCAGTGCACTCTCTGGACTCACTGCAGTGCATCCCCAGTGGTGCCAGTGCACTCTCTGGACTCACTGCACTGCATACCCAGTGGTGCCAGTGCACTCTCTGGACTCACTGCAGTGCATCCCCAGTGGTGCCAGTGCACTCTCTGGACTCACAGCACTGCATCCCCAGTGGTGCCAGTGCACTCTCTGTAGTCATTGCGCTGCATCCCCAGTGGTACCAGTGCACTCTCTGGACTCACCGCACTGCATCCAGAGTGGTGCCAGTGCACTCTCTAGAGTCACTGCAGTGCATCCCCAGTGGTGCCAGTGCACTCTCTGGACTCACTGCACTGCATCACCAGTGGTGCCAGTGCACTCTCTGGAGTCACAGCAGTGCATCCCCAGCGGTGCCAGTGCACTCTCTGGACTCACTGCAGTGCATCCCCAGTGGTGCCAGTGCACTCTCTGGACTCACCGCACTGCATCCAGAGTGGTGCCAGTGCACTCTCTGGACTCACTGCAGTGCATCCCCAGTGGTGCCAGTGCACTCTCTGGACTCACTGCAGTGCATCCCCCGTGGTGCCAGTGCACTCTCTGGAGTCACTGCAGTGCATCCCCAGTGGTGCCAGTGCACTCTCTGGACTCACTGCACTGCATCCCCAGTGGTGCCAGTGCACTCTCTGGACTCACTGCACTGCATCCCCAGTGGTGCCAGTGCACTCTCTGGAGTCTCTGCAGTGCATCCCCAGTGGTGCCAGTGCACTCTCTGGAGTCTCTGCAGTGCATCCCCAGTGGTGCCAGTGCACTCTCTGGACTCACTGTACTGCATCCCCAGTGGTGCCAGTGCACTCTCTGGACTCACAGCACTGCATCCCCAGTGGTGCCATTGCACTCTCTGGACTCACTGCAGTACATCCCCAATGGTGCCAGTGTACTCTCTGCACTCACTGCAGTGCATCCCCGTTGGTGCCAGTGCACTCTCTGGACTCACTGCAGTCCATCCCCAGTGGTGCCAGTGCACTCACTGGACTCACTGCACTGCATCCCCAGTGGTGCCAGTGCACTCTCTGGACTAAGTAAACTGCATCCCCAGTGGTGCCAGTGCACTCTCTGGAGTCACTGCAGTGCATCCCCAGTGGTCCCAGTGCACTCTGTGGACTCACTGTACTGCATCCACAGTGGTGCCAGTGCACTCTCTGGACTCACCGCACTGCATCCAGAGTGGTGCAAGTGCACTCTCTGGACTCACTGCACTGCATTCCTAGTGGTGCCAGTGCACTCTCTGGACTCACTGCACTGCATCCCCAGTGGTGCCAGTGCACTCTCTGGACTCACTGCAGTGCATCCCAAGTGGTGCCAGTGCACTCTCTGGACTCACTGCACTGCATCCCCAGTGGTGCCAGTGCACTCTCTGGACTCACTGCACTGCATCCCCAGTGGTGCCAGTGCACTCTCTAGAGTCAATGCAGTGCATCCCCAGTGGTGCCAGTGCACTCTCTGGACTCACAGCACTGCATCCCCAGTGGTGCCATTGCACTCTCTGGACTCACTGCAGTACATCCCCAATGGTGCCAGTGTACTCTCTGCACTCACTGCAGTGCATCCCCAGTGGTGCCAGTGCACTCTCTGGACTCACTGCAGTGCATCCCCAGTGGTGCCAGTGCACTCACTGGAGTCACTGTACTGCATCCCCAGTGGTGCCAGTGCACTCTCTGGACTCACTGCACTGCATCCCCAGTGGTGCCAGTGCACTCTCTGGACTAAGTGAACTGCATCCCCAATTGATCCAGTGCACTCTCTGGACTCACTTCACTGCATCACCAGTGGTGCCAGTGCACTCTCTGGAGTCACTGCAGTGCATCCCCAGTGGTCCCAGTGCACTCTGTGGACTCACTGTACTGCATCCCCAGTGGTGCCAGTGCACTCTCTGGACTCACCGCACTGCATCCAGAGTGGTGCCAGTGCACTCTCTGGACTCACTGCGCTGCATCCCCAGTGGTGCCAGTGCACTCTCTGGACTCACTGCACTGCATCCCCAGTGGTGCCAGTGCACTCTCTGGAGTCATTGCGCTGCATCCCCAGTGGTGCCAGGGCTCTCTCTGGACTCACTGCACTGCATCCCCACTGGTGCCAGTGCACTCTCTGGAGTCACTGCAGTGCTTCCCCAGTGGTGCCAGTGCACTCTCTGGACTCACTGCACTGCATCCCCAGTGGTGCCGGTGCACTCTCTACAGTCACTGCAGTGCATCTCCAGTGGTGCCAGTGCACTCTCTGGAGTCTCTGCAGTGCATCCCCAGTGGTGCCAGTGCACTCTATGGACTCACTGTACTGCATCCCCAGTGGTGCCAGTGCACTCTCTGGACTCACTGCACTGCATCCCCAGTGGTGCCAGTGCACTCTCTGGACTCACTGCAGTACATCCCCAATGGTGCCAGTGTACTCTCTGCACTCACTGCAGTGCATCCCCAGTGGTGCCAGTGCACTCTGTGGACTCACTGCAGTGCATCCCCAGTGGTGCCAGTTCACTCTCTGGAGTCACTGTACTGCATCCCCAGTGGTGCCAGTGCACTCTATGGACTCACTGCACTGCATCCCCAGTGGTGCCAGTGCACTCTGTGGACTCACTGTACTGCATCCCCAGTGGTGCCAGTGCACTCTCTGGACTCACTGCACTGCATCCCCAGTGGTGCCAGTGCACTCTCTGGACTCACTGCACTGCATCCCCAGTGGTGCCAGTGCACTCTGTGGACTCACTGTACTGCATCCCCAGTGGCACCAGTGCACTCTCTGGACTCACCGCACTGCATCCAGAGTGGTGCCAGTGCACTCTCTGGACTCACTGCACTGCATCCCCAGTGGTGCCAGTGCACTCTCTGAACTCACTGCACTGCATCCCCAGTGGTGCCAGTGCACTCTCTGTACTCACAGCACTGCATCCCCAGTGGTGCCAGTGCACTCTCTGTAGTCATTGCGCTGCATCCCCAGTGGTGCCAGTGCAATCTCTGGACTCACTGCACTGCATCCCCAGTGGGGCCAGTGCACTCTCTGGACTCACTGCAGTGCATCCCCAGTGGGGCCAGTGCACTCTATGGACTCACTGCAGTGCATCCCCAGTGGTGCCAGTGCACTCTCTGGACTCACTGCACTGCATCACCAGTGGTGCCAGTGCACTCTCTGGAGTCACTGCAGTGCATCTCCAGCGGTGCCAGTGTACTATGTGGACTCATTGTACTGCATCCCCTGTGGTGCCACTGCACTCTCTGAACTCACTGCACTGCATCCCCAGTGGTGCCAGTGCACTCTCTGGACTCACAGCACTGCATCCCCAGTGGTGCCAGTGCACTCTCTGTAGTCATTGCGCTGCATCCCCAGTGGTGCCAGTGCAATCTCTGGACTCACTGCACTGCATCACCAGTGGGGCCAGTGCACTCTCTGGACTCACTGCAGTGCATCCCCAGTGGGGCCAGTGCACTCTCTGGAGTCACTGCAGTGCATCCCCAGTGGTGCCAGTGCACTCTCTGGACTCACTGCACTGCATCACCAGTGGTGCCAGTGCACTCTCTGGAGTCACTGCAGTGCATCTCCAGTGGTGCCAGTGTACTATGTGGACTCACTGTACTGCATCCACAGTGGTGCCAGTGCACTCTCTGGACTCACCGCACTGCATCCAGAGTGGTGCCAGTGCACTCTCTGGACTCACTGCACTGCATTCCCAGTGGTGCCAGTGCACTCTCTGGACTAACTGTACTGCATCCCCAATTGATCCAGTGCACTCTCTGGACTCACTGCACTGCATCCCCAGTGGTGCCAGTGCACTCTCTGGACTCACTGCACTGCATCCCCAGTGGTGCCAGTGCTCTCTCTGGACTCACTGCACTGCATCCCCAGTGGTGCCAGTGCACTCTCTGGACTCACTGCACTGCATCCCCAGTGGTGCCAGTGCACTCTCTGGAGTTACTGCACTGCATCCCCAGTGGTGCCAGTGCACTCTCTGGACTCACCGCACTGCATCCCCAGTGGTGCAAGTGCACTCTCTGGACTCACTGCAGTGCATCCCCAGTGGTGCCAGTGCACTCTCTGGACTTACAGCACTGCATCCCCAGTGGTGCCAGTGCACTCTCTGGACTCACTGCGCTGAATCCCCAGTAGTGCCAGTGCAGTCTCTGGACTCACTGCTCTGCATCCCCAGTGGTGCCAGTGCACTCTGTGGAGTCACTGCAGTGCTTCCCCATTGGTGCCAGTACACTCTCTGGACTCACTGCTCTGCATCACCAGTGGTGCCAGTGCACTCTCTAGAGTCACTGCACTGCATCCCAAGTGGTGCCAGTGCACTCTCTGGAGTCTCTGCAGTGCATCCCCAGTGGTGCTAGTGCACTCTCTGGACTCACTGCACTGCATCCAAGTGGTGCCAGTGCACTCTCTGGACTCACTGCAGTGCATCCCCAGTGGTGCCAGTGCACTCTCTGGAGTCACTGCACTGCATCCCCAGTGGTGCCAGTGCACTCTCTGGACTCACAGCACTGCATCCCCAGTGGTGCCAGTGCACTCTCTGTAGTCATTGCGCTGCATCCCCAGTGGTGCCAGTGCACTCTCTGGACTCACTGCACTGCATCCCCAGTGGTGCCAGTGCACTCTCTGGACTCACTGTACTGCATCCACAGTTGCGCCAGTGCACTCTCTGGACTCACCGCACTGCATCCAAGTGGTGCCAGTGCACTCTCTGGACTCACTGCACTGCATCCCAAGGGTGCCAGTGCACTCTCTGGACTCACTGCAGTGCATCCCCAGTGGTGCCAGTGCACTCTCTGGAGTCACTGCACTGCATCCCCAGTGCTGACAGTGCACTCTATGGACTCACTGCACTGCATCCCCAGTGGTGCCAGTGCACTCTCTGGACTCACTGCAGTGCATCCCCAGTGGTGCCAGTGCACTCTCTGGACTCACTGCACTGCATCCCCAGTGGTGCCAGTGCACTCTCTGGAGTCTCTGCAGTGCATCCCCAGTGGTGCCAGTGCACTCTGTGGACTCACTGTACTGCATCCCCAGTGGTGCCAGTGCACTCTCTGGACTCACTGCAGTACATCCCCAATGGTGCCAGTGTACTCTCTGCACTCACTGCACTGCATCCCCAGTGGTGCCAGTGCACTCTCTGGACTCACTGCAGTGCATCCCCAGTGGTGCCAGTTCACTCTCTGGAGTCACTGTACTGCATCCCCAGTGGTGCCAGTGCACTCTCTGGACTCACTGCACTGCATACCCAGTGGTGCCAGTGCACTCTGTGGACTCACTGTACTGCATCCCCAGTGGTGCCAGTGCACTCTCTGGACTCACAGCACTGCATCCCCAGTGGTGCCAGTGCACTCTCTGTAGTCATTGCGCTGCATCCCCAGTGGTACCAGTGCACTCTCTGGACTCACCGCACTGCATCCAGAGTGGTGCCAGTACACTCTCTAGAGTCACTGCAGTGCATCCCCAGTGGTGCCAGTGCACTCTCTGGACTCACTGCACTGCATCACCAGTGGTGCCAGTGCACTCTCTGGAGTCACAGCAGTGCATCCCCAGCGGTGCCAGTGCACTCTGTGGACTCACTGCAGTGCATCCCCAGTGGTGCCAGTGCACTCTCTGGACTCACCGCACTGCATCCAGAGTGGTGCCAGTGCACTCTCTGGACTCACTGCAGTGCATCCCCAGTGGTGCCAGTGCACTCTCTGGACTCACTGCAGTGCATCCCCCGTGGTGCCAGTGCACTCTCTGGAGTCACTGCACTGCATCCCCAGTGGTGCCAGTGCACTCTCTGGACTCACTGCACTGCATCCCCAGTGGTGCCAGTGCACTCTCTGGACTCACTGCAGTACATCCCCAGTGGTGCCAGTTCACTCTCTGGACTCACTGCAGTGCATCCCCAGTGGTGCCAGTGCACTCTCTGGACTCACAGCACTGCATCCCCAGTGGTGCCAGTGCACTCTCTGGACTCACTGCACTGCATCCCCAGTGGTGCCAGTGCACTCTCTGGACTCACTGCACTGCATCCCCAGTGGTGCCAGTGCACTCTCTGGAGTCTCTGCAGTGCATCCCCAGTGGTGCCAGTGCACTCTGTGGACTCACTGTACTGCATCCCCAGTGGTGCCAGTGCACTCTCTGGACTCACAGCACTGCATCCCCAGTGGTGCCATTGCACTCTCTGGACTCACTGCAGTACATCCCCAATGGTGCCAGTGTACTCTCTGCACTCACTGCAGTGCATCCCCGTTGGTGCCAGTGCACTCTCTGGACTCACTGCAGTCCATCCCCAGTGGTGCCAGTACACTCACTGGACTCACTGCACTGCATCCCCAGTGGTGCCAGTGCACTCTCTGGACTAAGTGAACTGCATCCCCAGTGGTGCCAGTGCACTCTCTGGAGTCACTGCAGTGCATCCCCAGTGGTCCCAGTGCACTCTGTGGACTCACTGTACTGCATCCACAGTGGTGCCAGTGCACTCTCTGGACTCACCGCACTGCATCCAGAGTGGTGCAAGTGCACTCTCTGGACTCACTGCACTGCATTCCTAGTGGTGCCAGTGCACTCTCTGGACTCACTGCACTGCATCCCCAGTGGTGCCAGTGCACTCTCTGGACTCACTGCAGTGCATCCCCAGTGGTGCCAGTGCACTCTCTGGACTCACTGCACTGCATCCCCAGTGGTGCCAGTGCACTCTCTAGAGTCAATGCAGTGCATCCCCAGTGGTGCCAGTGCACTCTCTGGACTCACAGCACTGCATCCCCAGTGGTGCCATTGCACTCTCTGGACTCACTGCAGTACATCCCCAATGGTGCCAGTGTACTCTCTGCACTCACTGCAGTGCATCCCCAGTGGTGCCAGTGCACTCTCTGGACTCACTGCAGTGCATCCCCAGTGGTGCCAGTGCACTCACTGGAGTCACTGTACTGCATCCCCAGTGGTGCCAGTGCACTCTCTGGACTCACTGCACTGCATCCCCAGTGGTGCCAGTGCACTCTCTGGACTAAGTGAACTGCATCCCCAATTGATCCAGTGCACTCTCTGGACTCACTTCACTGCATCACCAGTGGTGCCAGTGCACTCTCTGGAGTCACTGCAGTGCATCCCCAGTGGTCCCAGTGCACTCTGTGGACTCACTGTACTGCATCCACAGTGGTGCCAGTGCACTCTCTGGACTCACCGCACTGCATCCAGAGTGGTGCCAGTGCACTCTCTGGACTCACTGCGCTGCATCCCCAGTGGTGCCAGTGCACTCTCTGGACTCACTGCACTGCATCCCCAGTGGTGCCAGTGCACTCTCTGGAGTCATTGCGCTGCATCCCCAGTGGTGCCAGGGCTCTCTCTGGACTCACTGCACTGCATCCCCACTGGTGCCAGTGCACTCTCTGGAGTCACTGCAGTGCTTCCCCAGTGGTGCCAGTGCACTCTCTGGACTCACTGCACTGCATCCCCAGTGGTGCCGGTGCACTCTCTACAGTCACTGCAGTGCATCTCCAGTGGTGCCAGTGCACTCTCTGGAGTCTCTGCAGTGCATCCCCAGTGGTGCCAGTGCACTCTATGGACTCACTGTACTGCATCCCCAGTGGTGCCAGTGCACTCTCTGGACTCACTGCACTGCATCCCCAGTGGTGCCAGTGCACTCTCTGGACTCACTGCAGTACATCCCCAATGGTGCCAGTGTACTCTCTGCACTCACTGCAGTGCATCCCCAGTGGTGCCAGTGCACTCTGTGGACTCACTGCAGTGCATCCCCAGTGGTGCCAGTTCACTCTCTGGAGTCACTGTACTGCATCCCCAGTGGTGCCAGTGCACTCTATGGACTCACTGCACTGCATCCCCAGTGGTGCCAGTGCACTCTCTGGACTCACTGCAGTGCATCACCAGTGGTGCCAGTGCACTCTCTGGACTCACTGCACTGCATCCCCAGTGGTGCCAGTGCACTCTCCGGAGGCATAGCAGTGCATCCCCAGTGGTGCCAGTGCACTCTGTGGACTCACTGTACTGCATCCCCAGTGGCACCAGTGCACTCTCTGGACTCACCGCACTGCATCCAGAGTGGTGCCAGTGCACTCTCTGGACTCACTGCACTGCATCCCCAGTGGTGCCAGTGCACTCTCTGAACTCACTGCACTGCATCCCCAGTGGTGCCAGTGCACTCTCTGGACTCACAGCACTGCATCCCCAGTGGTGCCAGTACACTCTCTGTAGTCATTGCGCTGCATCCCCAGTGGTGCCAGTGCAATCTCTGGACTCACTGCACCTCATCCCCAGTGGGGCCAGTGCACTCTCTGGACTCACTGCAGTGCATCCCCAGTGGTGCCAGTGCACTCTCTGGACTCACTGCACTGCATCCCCAGTGGTGCCAGTGCACTCTCTGGACTAAGTGAACTGCATCCCCAATTGATCCAGTGCACTCTCTGGACTCACTTCACTGCATCACCAGTGGTGCCAGTGCACTCTCTGGAGTCACTGCAGTGCATCCCCAGTGGTGCCAGTGCACTCTGTGGACTCACTGTACTGCATCCACAGTGGTGCCAGTGCACTCTCTGGACTCACCGCACTGCATCCAGAGTGGTGCCAGTGCACTCTCTGGACTCACTGCAGTGCATCACCAGTGGTGCCAGTGCACTCTCTGGACTCACTGCACTGCATCCCCAGTGGTGCCAGTGCACTCTCCGGAGGCATAGCAGTGCATCCCCAGTGGTGCCAGTGCACTCTGTGGACTCACTGTACTGCATCCCCAGTGGCACCAGTGCACTCTCTGGACTCACCGCACTGCATCCAGAGTGGTGCCAGTGCACTCTCTGGACTCACTGCACTGCATCCCCAGTGGTGCCAGTGCACTCTCTGAACTCACTGCACTGCATCCCCAGTGGTGCCAGTGCACTCTCTGGACTCACAGCACTGCATCCCCAGTGGTGCCAGTACACTCTCTGTAGTCATTGCGCTGCATCCCCAGTGGTGCCAGTGCAATCTCTGGACTCACTGCACCTCATCCCCAGTGGGGCCAGTGCACTCTCTGGACTCACTGCAGTGCATCCCCAGTGGGGCCAGTGCACTCTATGGACTCACTTCAGTGCATCCCCAGTGGTGCCAGTGCACTCTCTGGACTCACTGCAGTGCATCCCCAGTGGTGCCAGTGCACTCTGTGGACTCACTGTACTGCATCCACAGTGCTGCCAGTGCACTCTCTGGACTCACCGCACTGCATCCCCAGTGGTGCCAGTGCACTCTCTGGACTCACTGCACTGCATCCCCAGTGGTGCCAGTGCACTCTCTGGACTCACCGCACTGCATCCCCAGTGGTGCCAGTGCACTCTCTGGACTCACTGCAGTACATCCCCAATGGTGCCAGTGCACTCTCTGGACTCACTGCGCTGAATCCCCAGTAGTGCCAGTGCACTCTCTGGACTCACTGCAGTACATCCCCAATGGTGCCAGTGTACTCTCTGCACTCACTGCAGTGCATCCCCTGTGGTGCCAGTGCACTCTCTGGAGTCACTGCACTGCATCCCCAGTGGTGCCAGTGCACTCTCTGGACTAACTGAACTGCATCCCCTATTGATCCAGTGCACTCTCTGGAGTCACTGCACTGCATCCCCAGTGGTGCCAGTGCACTCTCTGGAGTTACTGCAGTGCATCCCCAGTGGTGCCAGTGCACTCTGTGGAATCACTGTACTGCATCCACAGTGGTGCCAGTGCACTCTCTGGACTCACCGCACTGCATCCAGAGTGGTGCCATTGCACTCTCTGGACTCACTGCACTGCATCCCCAGTGGTGGCAGTGCACTCTCTGGACTCACCGCACTGCATCCCCAGTGGTGCCAGTGCACTCTCTGGACTCACTGCAGTGCATCCCCAGTGGTGCCAGTGCACTCTCTGGACTTACAGTACTGCATCCCCAGTGGTGCCAGTGCACTCTCTGGACTCACTGCGCTGAATCCCCAGTGGTGCCAGTGCACTCTCTGGACTCACTGCTCTGCATCCCCAGTGGTGCCAGTGCACTCTCTGGACTCACTGCAGTGCTTCCCCAGTGGTGCCAGTGCACTCTCTGGACTCACTGCTCTGCATCCCCAGTGGTGCCAGTGCACTCTCTGGAGTCACTGCAGTGCTTCCCCACTGGTGCCAGTGCACTCTCTGGACTCACTGCAGTGCATCCCCAGTGGTGCCAGCGCACTCTCTGGAGTCTCTGCAGTGCATCCCCAGTGGTGCCAGTGCACTCTGTGGACTCACTGTACTGCATCTCCAGTGGTGCCAGTGCACTCTCTGGACTCACTGCAGTACATCCCCAATGGTGCCAGTGTACTCTCTGCACTCACTGCAGTGCATCCCCTGTGGTGCCAGTGCACTCTCTGGACTCACAGCACTGCATCCCCAGTGGTGCCAGTGCACTCTCTGTAGTCATTGCGCTGCATCCCCAGTGGTGCCAGTGCAATCTCTGGACTCACTGCACTGCATCCCCAGTGGGGCCAGTGCACTCTCTGGAGTCATTTCAGTGCATCCCCAGTGGTGCCAGTGCACTCTATGGACTCACTGCAGTGCATCCCCAGTGGTGCCAGTGCACTCTCTGGACTCACTGCACTGCATCCCCAGTGGTGCCAATGCACTCTCTGGACTCACTGCACTGCATCCCCAAGGTGCCAGTGCACTCTCTGCACTCACTACACTGCATCCCCAGTGGTGTCAGTGCACTCTCTGGACTCACTGCAGTGCATCCCCAGTGGTGCCAGTGCACTCTCTGGACTCACAACAGTGCATTCCCAGTGCTGACAGTGCACTCTCTGGACTCACTGCACTGCATCCCCTGTGGAGCCAGTGCACTCTGTGGACTCACTGCACTGCATCCCCAGTGGTGCCAGTGCACTCTCTGGACTCACTGCAGTACATCCCCAATGGTGCCAGTGTACTCTCTGCACTCACTGCAGTGCATCCCCAGTGGTGCCAGTGCACTCTGTGGACTCACTGTACTGCATCCCCAGTGGTGCCAGTGCACTCTCTGGACTCACTGCAGTACATCCCCAATGGTGCCAGTGTACTCTCTGCACTCACTGCAGTGCATCCCCAGTGGTGCCAGTGCACTCTCTGGACTCACTGCAGTGCATCCCCAGTGGTACCAGTTCACTCTCTGGAGTCACTGTACTGCATCCCCAGTGGTGCCAATGCACTCTCTGGACTCACTGCAGTGCATCCCCAGTGGTGCCAGTGCACTCTCTGGACTAACTGAACTGCATCCCCAATTGATCCAGTGCACTCTCTGGACTCACTGCACTGCATCCCCAGTGGTGCCAGTGCACTCTCTGGAGTCACTGCAGTGCATCCCCAGTGCTGCCAGTGCACTCTCTGGACTCACTGCACTACATCACCAGTGGTGCCAGTGCACTCTCTGGAGTCACTGCAGTGCATCTCCAGTGGTGCCAGTGTAGTATGTGGACTCACTGTACTGCATCCACAGTGGTGCCAGTGCACTCTCTGGACTCAAAGCACTGCATCCAGAGTGGTGCCAGTGCACTCTCTGGACTCACTGCACTGCATTCCCAGTGGTGCCAGTGCACTCTCTGGACTAACTGTACTGCATCCCAATTGATCCAGTGCACTCTCTGGACTCACTGCACTGCATCCCCAGTGGTGCCAGTGCACTCTCTGGACTCACTGCACTGCATCCCCAGTGGTGCCAGTGCTCTCTCTGGACTCACTGCACTGCATCCCCAGTGGTGCCAGTGCACTCTCTGGAATCACTGCACTGCATCCCCACTGGTGCCAGTGCACTCTCTAGAGTCACTGCAGTGCATCCCCAGTGGTGCCATTGCACTCTCTGGACTCACTGCACTGCATCCCCAGTGGTGCCAGTGCACTCTCTGGAGTTACTGCACTGCATCCCCAGTGGTGCCAGTGCACTCTCTGGACTCACCGCACTGCATCCCCAGTGGTGCCAGTGCACTCTCTGGACTCACTGCAGTGCATCCCCAGTGGTGCCAGTGCACTCTCTGGACTTACAGCACTGCATCCCCAGTGGTGCCAGTGCACTCTCTGGACTCACTGCGCTGAATCCCCAGTAGTGCCAGTGCAGTCTCTGGACTCACTGCTCTGCATCCCCAGTGGTGCCAGTGCACTGTCTGGAGTCACTGCAGTACTTCCCCATTGGTGCCAGTACACTCTCTGGACTCACTGCTCTGCATCACCAGTGGTGCCAGTGCACTCTCTAGAGTCACTGCACTGCATCCCAAGTGGTGCCAGTGCACTCTCTGGAGTCTCTGCAGTGCATCCCCAGTGGTGCCAGTGCACTCTCTGGACTCACTGCACTGCATAAAAGTGGTGCCAGTGCACTCTCTGGACTCACTGCAGTGCATCCCCAGTGGTGCCAGTGCACTCTCTGGAGTCACTGCACTGCATCCCCAGTGGTGCCAGTGCACTCTCTGGACTCACAGCACTGCATCCCCAGTGGTGCCAGTGCACTCTCTGTAGTCATTGCGCTGCATCCCCAGTGGTGCCAGTGCACTCTCTGGACTCACTGCACTGCATCCCCAGTGGTGCCAGTGCACTCTCTGGACTCACTGTACTGCATCCACAGTTGCGCCAGTGCACTCTCTGGACTCACCGCACTGCATCCAAGTGGTGCCAGTGCACTCTCTGGACTCACTGCACTGCATCCCAAGGGTGCCAGTGCACTCTCTGGACTCACTGCAGTGCATCCCAAGTGGTGCCAGTGCACTCTCTGGAGTCACTGCACTGCATCCCCAGTGGTGCCAGTGCACTCTCTGGACTCACAGCACTGCATCCCCAGTGGTGCCAGTGCACTCTCTGCACTCACTACACTGCATCCCCAGTGGTGCCAGTGCACTCTCTGCACTCACTACACTGCATCCCCAGTGGTGCCAGTGCACTCTCTGGACTCACTGCACTGCATCCCCAGTGGTGCCAGTGCACTATCTGGACTCACTGTACTGCATCCCCAGTGGTGCCAGTGCACTCTCTGGACTCACTGCAGTACATCCCCAATGGTGCCAGTGTACTCTCTGCACTCACTGCAGTGCATCCCCAGTGGTGCCAGTGCACTCTCTGGACTCACTGCAGTGCATCCCCAGTGGTACCAGTTCACTCTCTGGAGTCACTGTACTGCATCCCCAGTGGTGCCAATGCACTCTCTGGACTCACTGCAGTGCATCCCCAGTGGTGCCAGTGCACTCTCTGGACTCACCGCACTGCATCCCCAATTGATCCAGTGCACTCTCTGGACTCACTGCACTGCATCCCCAGTGGTGCCAGTGCACTCTCTGGAGTCACTGCAGTGCATCCCCAGTGCTGCCAGTGCACTCTCTGGACTCACTGCACTGCATCACCAGTGGTGCCAGTGCACTCTCTGGACTCACTGCAGTGCATCTCCAGTGGTGCCAGTGTACTATGTGGACTCACTGTACTGCATCCACAGTGGTGCCAGTGCACTCTCTGGACTCACCGCACTGCATCCAGAGTGGTGCCAGTGCACTCTCTGGACTCACTGCACTGCATTCCCAGTGGTGCCAGTGCACTCTCTGGACTAACTGTACTGCATCCCCAATTGATCCAGTGCACTCTCTGGACTCACTGCACTGCATCCCCAGTGGTGCCAGTGCACTCTCTGGACTCACTGCACTGCATCCCCAGTGGTGCCAGTGCTCTCTCTGGACTCACTGCACTGCATCCCCAGTGGTGCCAGTGCACTCTCTGGAATCACTGCACTGCATCACCAGTGGTGCCAGTGCACTCTCTGGACTCACTGCACTGCATCCCCAGTGGTGCCAGTGCACTCTCTGGACTCACTGCACTGCATCCCCACTGGTGCCAGTGCACTCTCTAGAGTCACTGTAGTGCATCCCCAGTGGTGCCATTGCACTCTCTGGACTCACTGCACTGCATCCCCAGTGGTGCCAGTGCACTCTCTGGAGTTACTGCACTGCATCACCAGTGGTGCCAGTGCACTCTCTGGACTCACCGCACTGCATCCCCAGTGGTGCCAGTGCACTCTCTGGACTCACTGCAGTGCATCCCCAGTGGTGCCAGTGCACTCTCTGGACTTACAGCACTGCATCCCCAGTGGTGCCAGTGCACTCTCTGGACTCACTGCGCTGAATCCCCAGTAGTGCCAGTGCAGTCTCTGGACTCACTGCTCTGCATCCCCAGTGGTGCCAGTGCACTGTCTGGAGTCACTGCAGTACTTCCCCATTGGTGCCAGTACACTCTCTGGACTCACTGCTCTGCATCACCAGTGGTGCCAGTGCACTCTCTAGAGTCACTGCACTGCATCCCAAGTGGTGCCAGTGCACTCTCTGGAGTCTCTGCAGTGCATCCCCAGTGGTGCCAGTGCACTCTCTGGACTCACTGCACTGCATCCAAGTGGTGCCAGTGCACTCTCTGGACTCACTGCAGTGCATCCCCAGTGGTGCCAGTGCACTCTCTGGAGTCACTGCACTGCATCCCCAGTGGTGCCAGTGCACTCTCTGGACTCACAGCACTGCATCCCCAGTGGTGCCAGTGCACTCTCTGTAGTCATTGCGCTGCATCCCCAGTGGTGCCAGTGCACTCTCTGGACTCACTGCACTGCATCCCCAGTGGTGCCAGTGCACTCTCTGGACTCACTGTACTGCATCCACAGTTGCGCCAGTGCACTCTCTGGACTCACTGCACTGCATCCCCAGTGGTGCCAGTGCACTCTCTGGACTCACAGCACTGCATCCCCAGTGGTGCCAGTGCACTCTCTGCACTCACTACACTGCATCCCCAGTGGTGCCAGTGCACTCTCTGGACTCACTGCACTGCATCCCCAGTGGTGCCAGTGCACTATCTGGACTCACTGCACTGCATCCCCAGTGCTGACAGTGTACTCTACGGACTCACTGCACTGCATCCCCAGTGGTGCCAGTGCACTCTCTGGACTCACTGCAGTGCATCCCCAGTGGTGCCAGTGCACTCTCTGGAGTCACTGTACTGCATCCCCAGTGGTGCCAGTGCACTCTCTGGACTCACTGCAGTGCATACCCAGTGGTGCCAGTTCACTCTCTGGACTAACTGAACTGCATCCCCAATTGATCCAGTGCACTCTCTGGACTCACTGCAGTGCATCCCCAGTGGTGCCAGTGCACTCTCTGGACTCACTGCACTGCATACCCAGTGGTGCCAGTGCACTCTGTGGACTCACTGTACTGCATCCACAGTGGTGCCAGTGCACTCTCTGGACTCACAGCACTGCATCCCCAGTGGTGCCAGTGCACTCTCTGTAGTCATTGCGCTGCATCCCCAGTGGTACCAGTGCACTCTCTGGACTCACCGCACTGCATCCAGAGTGGTGCCAGTGCACTCTCTAGAGTCACTGCAGTGCATCCCCAGTGGTGCCAGTGCACTCTCTGGACTCACTGCACTGCATCACCAGTGGTGCCAGTGCACTCTCTGGAGTCACAGCAGTGCATCCCCAGTGGTGCCAGTGCACTCTCTGGACTCACAGCAGTGCATCCCCAGTGGTGCCAGTGCACTCTCTGGACTCACCGCACTGCATCCAGAGTGGTGCCAGTGCACTCTCTGGACTCACTGCAGTGCATCCCCAGTGGTGCCAGTGCACTCTCTGGACTCACTGCAGTGCATCCCCCGTGGTGCCAGTGCACTCTCTGGAGTCACTGCACTGCATCCCCAGTGGTGCCAGTGCACTCTCTGGACTCACTGCACTGCATCCCCAGTGGTGCCAGTGTACTCTCTGGACTCACTGCAGTGCATCCCCAGTGGTGCCAGTTCACTCTCTGGACTCACTGCAGTGCATCCCCAGTGGTGCCAGTGCACTCTCTGGACTCACAGCACTGCATCCCCAGTGGTGCCAGTGCACTCTCTGGACTCACTGCACTGCATCCCCAGTGGTGCCAGTGCACTCTCTGGACTCACTGCACTGCATCCCCAGTGGTGCCAGTGCACTCTCTGGAGTCTCTGCAGTGCATCCCCAGTGGTGCCAGTGCACTCTGTGGACTCACTGTACTGCATCCCCAGTGGTGCCAGTGCACTCTCTGGACTCACAGCACTGCATCCCCAGTGGTGCCATTGCACTCTCTGGACTCACTGCAGTACATCCCCAATGGTGCCAGTGTACTCTCTGCACTCACTGCAGTGCATCCCCGTTGGTGCCAGTGCACTCTCTGGACTCACTGCAGTACATCCCCAGTGGTGCCAGTACACTCACTGGACTCACTGCACTGCATCCCCAGTGGTGCCAGTGCACTCTCTGGACTAAGTGAACTGCATCCCCAATTGATCCAGTGCACTCTCTGGACTCACTGCACTGCATCCCCAGTGGTGCCAGTGCACTCTCTGGAGTCACTGCAGTGCATCCCCAGTGGTCCCAGTGCACTCTGTGGACTCACTGTACTGCATCCACAGTGGTGCCAGTGCACTCTCTGGACTCACCGCACTGCATCCAGAGTGGTGCAAGTGCACTCTCTGCACTCACTGCACTGCATTCCCAGTGGTGCCAGTGCACTCTCTGGACTCACTGCACTGCATCCCCAGTGGTGCCAGTGCACTCTCTGGACTCAATGCACTGCATCCCCAGTGGTGCCAGTGCACTCTCTGGACTCACTGCACTGCATCCCCAGTGGTGCCAGTGCACTCCCTGGACTCACTGCACTGCATCCCCAGTGGTGCCAGTGCACTCTCTAGAGTCAATGCAGTGCATCCCCAGTGGTGCCAGTGCACTCTCTGGACTCACAGCACTGCATCCCCAGTGGTGCCAGTGCACTCTCTGGACTCACTGCAGTACATCCCCAATGGTGCCAGTGTACTCTCTGCACTCACTGCAGTGCATCCCCAGTGGTGCCAGTGCACTCACTGGACTCACTGCAGTGCATCCCCAGTGGTGCCAGTGCACTCACTGGAGTCACTGTACTGCATCCCCAGTGGTGCCAGTGCACTCTCTGGACTCACTGCACTGCATCCCCAGTGGTGCCAGTGCACTCTCTGGACTAAGTGAACTGCATCCCCAATTGATCCAGTGCACTCTCTGGACTCACTTCACTGCATCACCAGGGGTGCCAGTGCACTCTCTGGAGTCACTGCAGTGCATCCCCAGTGGTGCCAGTGCACTCTGTGGACTCACTGTACTGCATCCCCAGTGGTGCCAGTGCACTCTCTGGACTCACCGCACTGCATCCAGAGTGGTGCCAGTGCACTCTCTGGACTCACTGCGCTGCATCCCCAGTGGTGCCAGTGCACTCTCTGGAGTCACTGCACTGCATCCCCAGTGGTGCCAGTGCACTCTCTGGAGTCATTGCGCTGCATCCCCAGTGGTGCCAGGGCTCTCTCTGGACTCACTGCACTGCATCCCCACTGGTGCCAGTGCACTCTCTGGAGTCACTGCAGTGCTTCCCCAGTGGTGCCAGTGCACTCTCTGGACTCACTGCACTGCATCCCCAGTGGTGCCGGTGCACTCTCTACAGTCACTGCAGTGCAACTCCAGTGGTGCCAGTGCACTCTCTGGAGTCTCTGCAGTGCATCCCCAGTGGTGCCAGTGCACTCTCTGGACTCACTGCAGTGCATCCCCAGTGGTGCCAGTGCACTCTCTGGACTCACTGCACTGCATCCCCAGTGGTGCCAGTGCACTCTCTGGACTCACTGCAGTACATCCCCAATGGTGCCAGTGTACTCTCTGCACTCACTGCAGTGCATCCCCAGTGGTGCCAGTGCACTCTGTGGACTCACTGCAGTGCATCCCCAGTGGTGCCAGTTCACTCTCTGGAGTCACTGTACTGCATCCCCAGTGGTGCCAGTGCACTCTATGGACTCACTGCACTGCATCCCCAGTGGTGCCAGTGCACTCTGTGGACTCACTGTACTGCATCCCCAGTGGTGCCAGTGCACTCTCTGGACTCACTGCACTGCATCCCCAGTGGTGCCAGTGCACTCTCCGGAGGCATAGCAGTGCATCCCCAGTGGTGCCAGTGCACTCTGTGGACTCACTGTACTGCATCCCCAGTGGCACGAGTGCACTCTCTGGACTCACCGCACTGCATCCAGAGTGGTGCCAGTGCACTCTCTGGACTCACTGCACTGCATCCCCAGTGGTGCCAGTGCACTCTCTGAACTCACTGCACTGCATCCCCAGTGGTGCCAGTGCACTCTCTGGACTCACAGCACTGCATCCCCAGTGGTGCCAGTGCACTCTCTGTAGTCATTGCGCTGCATCCCCAGTGGTGCCAGTGCAATCTCTGGACTCACTGCACCTCATCCCCAGTGGGGCCAGTGCACTCTCTGGACTCACTGCAGTGCATCCCCAGTGGGGCCAGTGCACTCTATGGACTCACTTCAGTGCATCCCCAGTGGTGCCAGTGCACTCTCTGGACTCACTGCAGTGCATCCCCAGTGGTGCCAGTGCACTCTGTGGACTCACTGCACTACATCCCCAGTGGTGCCAGTGCACTCTCTGGAGTCTCTGCAGTGCATCCCCAGTGCTGACAGTGCACTCTCTGGACTCACTGCACTGCATCCCCAGTGCTGACAGTGCACTCTCTGGACTCACTGCAGTGCATCCCCAGTGGTGCCAGTGCACTCTCTGGACTCACTGCACTGCATCCCCAGTGGTGCCAGTGCACTCTCTGGAGTCTCTGCAGTGCATCACCAGTGGTGCCAGTGCACTCTGTGGACTCACTACTGCATCCCCAGTGGTGCCAGTGCACTCTCTGGACTCACTGCAGTACATCCCCAATGGTGCCAGTGTACTCTCTGCACTCACTGCAGTGCATCCCCTGTGGTGCCAGTGCACTCTCTGGACTCACTGCAGTGCATCCCCAGTGATGCCAGTGCACTCTCTGGACTAACTGAACTGCATCCCCTATTGATCCAGTGCACTCTCTGGAGTCACTGCACTTCATCCCCAGTGGTGCCAGTGCACTCTCTGGAGTTACTGCAGTGCATCCCCAGTGGTGCCAGTGCACTCTGTGGACTCACTGTACTGCATCCACAGTGCTGCCAGTGCACTCTCTGGACTCACCGCACTGCATCCAGAGTGGTGCCAGTGCACTCTCTGGACTCACTGCACTGCATCCCCAGTGGTGCCAGTGCACTCTCTGGACTCACCGCACTGCATCCCCAGTGGTGCCAGTGCACTCTCTGGACTCACTGCAGTACATCCCCAATGGTGCAAGTGCACTCTCTGGACTCACTGCGCTGAATCTCCAGTAGTGCCAGTGCACTCTCTGGACTCACTGCAGTACATCCCCAATGGTGCCAGTGTACTCTCTGCACTCACTGCAGTGCATCCCCTGTGGTGCCAGTGCACTCTCTGGAGTCACTGCACTGCATCCCCAGTGGTGCCAGTGCACTCTCTGGACTAACTGAACTGCATCCCCTATTGATCCAGTGCACTCTCTGGAGTCACTGCACTGCATCCCCAGTGGTGCCAGTGCACTCTCTGGAGTTACTGCAGTGCATCCCCAGTGGTGCCAGTGCACTCTGTGGACTCACTGTACTGCATCCACAGTGGTGCCAGTGCACTCTCTGGACTCACCGCACTGCATCCAGAGTGGTGCCATTGCACTCTCTGGACTCACTGCACTGCATCCCCAGTGGTGGCAGTGCACTCTCTGGACTCACCGCACTGCATCCCCAGTGGTGCCAGTGCACTCTCTGGACTCACTGCACTGCATCCCCAGTGCTGACAGTGCACTCTCTGGACTTACAGCACTGCATCCCCAGTGGTGCCAGTGCACTCTCTGGACTCACTGCGCTGAATCCCCAGTAGTGCCAGTGCACTCTCTGGACTCACTGCTCTGCATCCCCAGTGGTGCCAGTGCACTCTCTGGAGTCACTGCAGTGCTTCCCCAGTGGTGCCAGTGCACTCTCTGGACTCACTGCACTGCATCCCCAGTGGTGCCAGTGCACTCTCTGGAGTCACTGCAGTGCTTCCCCAGTGGTGCCAGTGCACTCTCTGGACTCACTGCAGTGCATCCCCAGTGGTGCCAGCGCACTCTCTGGAGTCTCTGCAGTGCATCCCCAGTGGTGCCAGTGCACTCTGTGGACTCACTGTACTGCATCTCCAGTGGTGCCAGTGCACTCTCTGGACTCACTGCAGTACATCCCCAATGGTGCCAGTGTACTCTCTGCACTCACTGCAGTGCATCCCCTGTGGTGCCAGTGCACTCTCTGGACTCACAGCACTGCATCCCCAGTGGTGCCAGTGCACTCTCTGTAGTCATTGCGCTGCATCCCCAGTGGTGCCAGTGCACTCTCTGGACTCACTGCACTGCATCCCCAGTGGGGCCAGTGCACTCTCTGGAGTCATTTCAGTGCATCCCCAGTGGTGCCAGTGCACTCTATGGACTCACTGCAGTGCATCCCCAGTGGTGCCAGTGCACTCTCTGGACTCACTGCACTGCATCCCCAGTGGTGCCAATGCACTCTCTGGACTCACTGCACTGCATCCCCAAGGTGCCAGTGCACTCTCTGGACTCACTGCAGTGCATCCCCAGTGGTGCCAGTGCACTCTCTGGACTCACAACAGTGCATTCCCAGTGCTGACAGTGCACTCTCTGGACTCACTGCACTGCATCCCCTGTGGAGCCAGTGCACTCTGTGGACTCACTGCACTGCATCCCCAGTGGTGCCAGTGCACTCTCTGGACTCACTGCAGTACATCCCCAATGGTGCCAGTGTACTCTCTGCACTCACTGCAGTGCATCCCCAGTGGTGCCAGTGCACTCTGTGGACTCACTGTACTGCATCCCCAGTGGTGCCAGTGCACTCTCTGGACTCACTGCAGTACATCCCCAATGGTGCCAGTGTACTCTCTGCACTCACTGCAGTGCATCCCCTGTGGTGCCAGTGCACTCTCTGGACTCACTGCAGTGCATCCCCAGTGGTGCCAGTGCACTCTCTGGACTAACTGAACTGCATCCCCAATTGATCCAGTGCACTCTCTGGACTCACTGCACTGCATCCCCAGTGGTGCCAGTGCACTCTCTGGAGTCACTGCAGTGCATCCCCAGTGCTGCCAGTGCACTCTCTGGACTCACTGCACTGCATCACCAGTGGTGCCAGTGCACTCTCTGGACTCACTGCACTGCATCTCCAGTGGTGCCAGTGTACTATGTGGACTCACTGTACTGCATCCACAGTGGTGCCAGTGCACTCTCTGGACTCACCGCACTGCATCCAGAGTGGTGCCAGTGCACTCTCTGGACTCACTTTACTGCATTCCCAGTGGTGCCAGTGCACTCTCTGGACTAACTGTACTGCATCCCCAATTGATCCAGTGCACTCTCTGGACTCACTGCACTGCATCCCCAGTGGTGCCAGTGCACTCTCTGGACTCACTGCACTGCATCCCCAGTGGTGCCAGTGCTCTCTCTGGACTCACTGCACTGCATCCCCAGTGGTGCCAGTGCACTCTCTGGACTCACTGCACTGCATCACCAGTGGTGCCAGTGCACTCTCTGGACTCACCGCACTGCATCCCCAGTGGTGCCAGTGCACTCTCTGGACTTACAGCACTGCATCCCCAGTGGTGCCAGTGCACTCTCTGGACTCACTGCGCTGAATCCCCAGTAGTGCCAGTGCAGTCTCTGGACTCACTGCTCTGCATCCCCAGTGGTGCCAGTGCACTGTCTGGAGTCACTGCAGTACTTCCCCATTGGTGCCAGTACACTCTCTGGACTCACTGCTCTGCATCACCAGTGGTGCCAGTGCACTCTCTAGAGTCACTGCACTGCATCCCCAGTGGTGCCAGTGCACTCTCTGGAGTCTCTGCAGTGCATCCCCAGTGGTGCCAGTGCACTCTCTGGACTCACTGCACTGCATCCAAGTGGTGCCAGTGCACTCTCTGGACTCACTGCACTGCATCCCCAGTGGTGCCAGTGCACTCTCTGGACTCACAGCACTGCATCCCCAGTGGTGCCAGTGCACTCTCTGTAGTCATTGCGCTGCATCCCCAGTGGTACCAGTGCACTCTATGGACTCACTGCACTGCATGCCCAGTGGTGCCAGTGCACTCTCTGGACTCACTGTACTGCATCCACAGTTGCGCCAGTGCACTCTCTGGACTCACCGCACTGCATCCAAGTGGTGCCAGTGCACTCTCTGGACTCACTGCACTGCATCCCAATGGTGCCAGTGCACTCTCTGGACTCACTGCAGTGCATCCCCAGTGGTGCCAGTGCACTCTCTGGAGTCACTGCACTGCATCCCCAGTGGTGCCAGTGCACTCTCTGGACTCACAGCACTGCATCCCCAGTGGTGCCAGTGCACTCTCTGTAGTCATTGCGCTGCATCCCCAGTGGTACCAGTGCACTCTATGGACTCACTGCACTGCATCCCCAGTGGGGCCAGTGCACTCTCAGGAGTCATTTCAGTGCATTCCCAGTGGTGCCAGTGCACTCTATGGACTCACTGCAGTGCATCCCCAGTGGTGCCAGTGCACTCTCTGGACTCACTGCACTGCATCCCCAGTGGTGCCAATGCACTCTCTGGACTCACTGCACTGCATCCCCAAGGTGCCAGTGCATTCTCTGGACTCACAGCAGTGCATTCCCAGTGGTGCCAGTGCACTCTCTGGACTCACTGCACTGCATCCCCAGTGGTGCCAGTGCACTATCTGGACTCACTGCACTGCATCCCCAGTGCTGACAGTGCACTCTCTGGACTCACTGCACTGCATCCCCAGTGGTGCCAGTGCACTCTCTGGACTCACTGCAGTGCATCCCCAGTGGTGCCAGTGCACTCTCTGGACTCACTGCACTGCATCCGCAGTGGTGCCAGTGCACTCTCTGGAGTCTCTGCAGTGCATCCCCAGTGGTGCCAGTGCACTCTGTGGACTCACTGTACTGCATCCCCAGTGGTGCCAGTGCACTCTCTGGACTCACTGCAGTACATCCCCAATGGTGCCAGTGTACTCTCTGCACTCACTGCAGTGCATCCCCAGTGGTGCCAGTGCACTCTCTGGACTCACTGCAGTGCATCCCCAGTGGTGCCAGTTCACTCTCTGGAGTCACTGTACTGCATCCCCAGTGGTGCCAGTGCACTCTCTGGACTCACTGCAGTGCATCCCCAGTGGTGCCAGTTCACTCTCTGGACTAACTGAACTGCATCCCCAATTGATCCAGTGCACTCTCTGGACTCACTGCAGTGCATCCGCAGTGGTGCCAGTGCACTCTCTGGACTCACTGCACTGCATACCCAGTGGTGCCAGTGCACTCTGTGGACTCACTGTACTGCATCCACAGTGGTGCCAGTGCACTCTCTGGACTCACAGCACTGCATCCCCAGTGGTGCCAGTGCACTCTCTGTAGTCATTGCGCTGCATCCCCAGTGGTACCAGTGCACTCTCTGGACTCACCGCACTGCATCCAGAGTGGTGCCAGTGCACTCTCTAGAGTCACTGCAGTGCATCCCCAGTGGTGCCAGTGCACTCTCTGGACTCACTGCACTGCATCACCAGTGGTGCCAGTGCACTCTCTGGAGTCACAGCAGTGCATCCCCAGCGGTGCCAGTGCACTCTGTGGACTCACTGCAGTGCATCCCCAGTGGTGCCAGTGCACTCTCTGGACTCACCGCACTGCATCCAGAGTGGTGCCAGTGCACTCTCTGGACTCACTGCAGTGCATCCCCAGTGGTGCCAGTGCACTCTCTGGACTCACTGCACTGCATCCCCAGTGGTGCCAGTGCACTCTCTGGACTCACTGCACTGCATCCCCAGTGGTGCCAGTGCACTCTCTGGACTCACTGCACTGCATCCCCAGTGGTGCCAGTGCACTCTCTGGACTCACAGCACTGCATCCCCAATGGTGCCAGTGTACTCTCTGCACTCACTGCAGTGCATCCCCAGTGGTGCCAGTGCACTCTCTGGACTCACTGCAGTCCATCCCCAGTAGTGCCAGTACACTCACTGGACTCACTGCACTGCATCACCAGTGGGGCCAGTGCACTCTCTGGACTAAGTGAACTGCATCCCCAATTGATCCAGTGCACTCTCTGGACTCACTGCACTGCATCCCCAGTGGTGCCAGTGTACTCTCTGCACTCACTGCAGTGCATCCCCAGTGGTGCCAGTGCACTCTGTGGACTCACTGTACTGCATCCACAGTGGTGCCAGTGCACTCTCTGGACTCACCGCACTGCATCCAGAGTGGTGCAAGTGCACTCTCTGGACTCACTGCACTGCATTCCCAGTGGTGCCAGTGCACTCTCTGGACTCACTGCACTGCATCCCCAGTGGTGCCAGTGCACTCTCTGGACTCACTGCAGTGCATCCCCAGTGATGCCAGTGCACTCTCTGGACTCACTGCACTGCATCCCCAGTGGTGCCAGTGCACTCTCTGGACTCACTGCAGTGCATCCCCAGTGGTGCCAGTGCACTCTCTGGACTCACTGCACTGCATCCCCAGTGGTGCCAGTGCACTCTCTGGACTCACTGCACTGCATCCCCAGTGGTGCCAGTGCACTCTCTAGAGTCAATGCAGTGCATCCCCAGTGGTGCCAGTGCACTCTCTGGACTCACAGCACTGCATCCCCAGTGGTGCCATTGCACTCTCTGAACTCACTGCAGTACATCCCCAATGGTGCCAGTGTACTCTCTGGACTCACTGCAGTGCATCCCCAGTGGTGCCAGTGCACTCTCTGGACTCACTGCAGTGCATCCCCAGTGGTGCCAGTGCACTCACTGGAGTCACTGTACTGCATCCCCAGTGGTGCCAGTGCACTCTCTGGACTCACTGCACTGCATCCCCAGTGGTGCCAGTGCACTCTCTGTAGTCATTGCGCTGCATCCCCAGTGGTGCCAGTGCAATCTCTGGACTCACTGCACTGCATCCCCAGTGGGGCCAGTGCACTCTCTGGACTCACTGCAGTGCATCGCCAGTGGGGCCAGTGCACTCTATGGACTCACTGCAGTGCATCCCCAGTGGTGCCAGTGCACTCTCTGGACTCACTGCAGTGCATCCCCAGTGGTGCCAGTGCACTCTGTGGACTCACTGCACTACATCCCCAGTTGTGCCAGTGCACTCTCTGGAGTCTCTGCAGTGCATCCCCAGTGCTGACAGCGCACTCTCTGGACTCACTGCACTGCATCCCCAGTGCTGACAGTGCACTCTCTGGACTCACTGCAGTGCATCCCCAGTGGTGCCAGTGCTCTCTCTGGACTCACTGCACTGCATCCCCAGTGGTGCCAGTGCACTCTCTGGAGTCTCTGCAGTGCATCACCAGTGGTGCCAGTGCACTCTGTGGACTCACTGCACTTCATCCCCAGTGGGGCCAGTGCACTCTCTGGACTCACTGCAGTACATCCCCAATGGTGCCAGTGTACTCTCTGCACTCACTGCAGTGCATCCCCAGTGGTGCCAGTGCACTCTCTGGACTCACTGCACTGCATCCCCAGTGGTGCCAGTGCACTCTCTGGACTCACTGCACTGCATCCCCAGTGGTGCCAGTGCACTCTCTGGAGTTACTGCACTGCATCCCCAGTGGTGCCAGTGCACTCTCTGGACTCACCGCACTGCATCCCCAGTGGTGCCAGTGCACTCTCTGGACTCACTGCGCTGAATCCCCAGTGGTGCCAGTGCACTCTCTGGACTTACAGCACTGCATCCCCAGTGGTGCCAGTGCACTCTCTGGACTCACTGCGCTGAATCCCCAGTGGTGCCAGTGCAGTCTCTGGACTCACTGCTCTGCATCACCAGTGGTGCCAGTGCACTGTCTGGAGTCACTGCAGTGCTTCCCCATTGGTGCCAGTACACTCTCTGGACTCAGTGCTCTGCATCCCCAGTGGTGCCAGTGCACTCTCTGGACTCACTGCACTGCATCACCAGTGGTGCCAGTGCACTCTCTAGAGTCACTGCACTGCATCCCAAGTGGTGCCAGTGCACTCTCTGGAGTCTCTGCAGTGCATCCCCCGTGGTGCCAGTGCACTCTCTGGACTCACTGCACTGCATCCCCAGTGGTGCCAGTGCACTCTCTGGACTCACTGTACTGCATCCACAGTTGCGCCAGTGCACTCTCTGGACTCACCGCACTGCATCCAAGTGGTGCCAGTGCACTCTCTGGACTCACTGCACTGCATCCCAATGGTGCCAGTGCACTCTCTGGACTCACTGCAGTGCATCCCCAGTGGTGCCAGTGCACTCTCTGGAGTCACTGCACTGCATCCCCAGTGGTGCCAGTGCACTCTCTGGACTCACAGCACTGCATCCCCAGTGGTGCCAGTGCACTCTCTGTAGTCATTGCGCTGCATCCCCTGTGGTACCAGTGCACTCTATGGACTCACTGCACTGCATCCCCAGTGGTGCCAGTGCACTCTCTGGAGTCATTTCAGTGCATCCCCAGTGGTGCCAGTGCACTCTCTGGACTCACTGCAGTGCATCCCCAGTGGTGCCAGTGCACTCTCTGGACTCACTGCAGTGCATCCCCAGTGATGCCAGTGCACTCTCTGGACTCACTGCACTGCATCCCCAAGGTGCCAGTGCACTCTCTGCACTCACTACACTGTATCCCCAGTGGTGCCAGTGCACTCTCTGGACTCACTGCAGTGCATCCCCAGTGGTGCCAGTGCACTCTCTGGACTCACAGCAGTGCATTCCCAGTGGTGCCAGTGCACTCTCTGGACTCACTGCACTGCATCCCCAGTGGTGCCAGTGCACTATCTGGACTCACTGCACTGCATCCCCAGTGCTGACAGTGCACTCTCTGGACTCACTGCACTGCATCCCCAGTGGTGCCAGTGCACTCTCTGGACTCACTGCAGTGCATCCCCAGTGGTGCCAGTGCACTCTCTGGAGTCACTGCGCTGCATCCCCAGTGGTGCCAGTGCACTCTCTGGAGTCTCTGCAGTGCATCCCCAGTGGTGCCAGTGCACTCTGTGGACTCACTGTACTGCATCCCCAGTGGTGCCAGTGCACTCTCTGGACTCACTGCAGTACATCCCCAATGGTGCCAGTGTACTCTCTGGACTCACTGCAGTGCATCCCCAGTGGTGCCAGTGCACTCTCTGGACTCACTGCAGTGCATCCCCAGTGGTGCCAGTTCACTCTCTGGAGTCACTGTACTGCATCCCCAGTGGTGCCAGTGCACTCTCTGGACTCACTGCAGTGCATCCCCAGTGGTGCCAGTTCACTCTCTGGACTAACTGAACTGCATCCCCAATTGATCCAGTGCACTCTCTGGACTCACTGCACTGCATCCCCAGTGGTGCCAGTGCACTCTCTGGACTCACTGCACTGCATCCCCAGTGGTGCCAGTGCACTCTGTGGACTCACTGTACTGCATCCCCAGTGGTGCCAGTGCACTCTCTGGACTCACCGCACTGCATCCAGAGTGGTGCCAGTGCACTCTCTAGAGTCACTGCAGTGCATCCCCAGTGGTGCCAGTGCACTCTCTGGACTCACTGCACTGCATCACCAGTGGTGCCAGTGCACTCTCTGGAGTCACAGCAGTGCATTCCCAGTGGTGCCAGTGCACTCTGTGGACTCACTGCAGTGCATCCCCAGTGGTGCCAGTGCACTCTCTGGACTCACCGCACTGCATCCAGAGTGGTGCCAGTGCACTCTCTGGACTCACTGCAGTGCATCCCCAGTGGTGCCAGTGCACTCTCTGGACTCACTGCAGTGCATCCCCCGTGGTGCCAGTGCACTCTCTGGAGTCACTGCAGTGCATCCCCAGTGGTGCCAGTGCACTCTCTGGACTCACTGCACTGCATCCCCAGTGGTGCCAGTGCACTCTGTGGACTCACAGCACTGCATCCCCAGTGGTGCCAGTGCACTCTCTGGACTCACAGCAGTGCATCCCCAGTGGTGCCAGTGCACTCTCTGGACTCACTGCACTGCATCCCCAGTGGTGCCAGTGCACTCTCTGGTGTCTCTGCAGTGCATCCCCAGTGGTGCCAGTGCATTCTCTGGACTCACTGCAGTGCATCCCCAGTGGTGCCAGTGCACTCTCTGGACTCACTGCACTGCATCCCCAGTGGTGCCAGTGCACTCTCTGGAGTCTCTGCAGTGCATCCCCAGTGGTGCCAGTGCACTCTCTGGACTCACTGCACTGCATCCCCAGTGGTGCCAGTGCACTCTCTGGACTCACAGCACTGCATCCCCAGTGGTGCCATTGCACTCTCTGGACTCACTGCAGTACATCCCCAATGGTGCCAGTGTACTCTCTGCACTCACTGCAGTGCATCCCCAGTGGTGCCAGTGCACTCTCTGGACTCACTGCAGTCCATCCCCAGTGGTGCCAGTACACTCACTGGACTCACTGCACTGCATCCCCAGTGGTGCCAGTGCACTCTCTGGACTAAGTGAACTGCATCCCCAATTGATCCAGTGCACTCTCTGGACTCACTGCACTGCATCCCCAGTGGTGCCAGTGCACTCTCTGGAGTCACTGCAGTGCATCCCCAGTGGTCCCAGTGCACTCTGTGGACTCACTGTACTGCATCCCCAGTGGTGCCAGTGCACTCTCTGGACTCACCGCACTGCATCCAGAGTGGTGCAAGTGCACTCTCTGGACTCACTGCACTGCATTCCCAGTGGTGCCAGTGCACTCTCTGGACTCACTGCACTGCATCCCCTGTGGTGCCAGTGCACTCTCTGGACTCACTGCAGTGCATCCCCAGTGATGCCAGTGCACTCTCTGGACTCACTGCACTGCATCCCCAGTGGTGCCAGTGCACTCTCTGGACTCACTGCAGTCCATCCCCAGTGGTGCCAGTGCACTCTCTGGAGTCACTGCACTGCATCCCCAGTGGTGCCAGTGCACTCTCTGGACTCACTGCACTGCATCCCCAGTGGTGCCAGTGCACTCTCTAGAGTCAATGCAGTGCATCCCCAGTGGTGCCAGTGCACTCTCTGGACTCACAGCACTGCATCCCCAGTGGTGCCATTGCACTCTCTGGACTCACTGCAGTACATCCCCAATGGTGCCAGTGTACTCTCTGCACTCACTGCAGTGCATCCCCAGTGGTGCCAGTGCACTCTCTGGACTCACTGCAGTGCATCCCCAGTGGTGCCAGTGCACTCACTGGAGTCACTGTACTGCATCCCCAGTGGTGCCAGTGCACTCTCTGGACTCACTGCACTGCATCCCCAGTGGTGCCAGTGCACTCTCTGGACTAAGTGAACTGCATCCCCAATTGATCCAGTGCACTCTCTGGACTCCCTTCACTGCATCACCAGTGGTGCCAGTGCACTCTCTGGAGTCACTGCAGTGCATCCCCAGTGGTCCCAGTGCACTCTGTGGACTCACTGTACTGCATCCCCAGTGGTGCCAGTGCACTCTCTGGACTCACCGCACTGCATCCAGAGTGGTGCCAGTGCACTCTCTGGACTCACTGCGCTGCATCCCCAGTGGTGCCAGTGCACTCTCTGGACTCACTGCACTGCATCCCCAGTGGTGCCAGTGCACTCTCTGTAGTCATTACGCTGCATCCCCAGTGGTGCCAGGGCTCTCTCTGGACTCACTGCACTGCTTCCCCACTGGTGCCAGTGCACTCTCTGGAGTCACTGCAGTGCTTCCCCAGTGGTGCCAGTGCACTCTCTGGACTCACTGCACTGCATCCCCAGTGGTGCCGGTGCACTCTCTACAGTCACTGCAGTGCATCTCCAGTGGTGCCAGTGCACTCTCTGGAGTCTCTGCAGTGCATCCCCAGTGGTGCCAGTGCACTCTATGGACTCACTGTACTGCATCCCCAGTGGTGCCAGTGCACTCTCTGGACTCACTGCACTGCATCCCCAGTGGTGCCAGTGCACTCTCTGGACTCACTGCAGTACATCCCCAATGGTGCCAGTGTACTCTCTGCACTCACTGCAGTGCATCCCCAGTGGTGCCAGTGCACTCTCTGGACTCACTGCAGTGCATCCCCAGTGGTGCCAGTTCACTCTCTGGAGTCACTGTACTGCATCCCCAGTGGTGCCTGTGCACTCTATGGACTCACTGCACTGCATCCCCAGTGGTGCCAGTGCACTCTGTGGACTCACTGTACTGCATCCCCAGTGGTGCCAGTGCACTCTCTGGACTCACTGCACTGCATCCCCAGTGGTGCCAGTGCACTCTCTGGAGGCATAGCAGTGCATCCCCAGTGGTGCCAGTGCACTCTGTGGACTCACTGTACTGCATCCCCAGTGGCACCAGTGCACTCTCTGAACTCACTGCACTGCATCCCCAGTGGTGCCAGTGCACTCTCTGGACTCACAGCACTGCATCCCCAGTGGTGCCAGTGCACTCTCTGTAGTCATTGCGCTGCATCCCCAGTGGTGCCAGTGCAATCTCTGGACTCACTGCACTGCATCCCCAGTGGGGCCAGTGCACTCTCTGGACTCACTGCAGTGCATCCCCAGTGGGGCCAGTGCACTCTCTGGACTCACTGCAGTGCATCCCCAGTGGTGCCAGTGCACTCTCTGGACTCACTGCAGTGCATCCCCAGTGGTGCCAGTGCACTCTGTGGACTCACTGCACTACATCCCCAGTGGTGCCAGTGCACTCTCTGGAGTCTCTGCAGTGCATTCCCAGTGCTGACAGTGCACTCTCTGGACTCACTGCACTGCATCCCCAGTGCTGACAGTGCACTCTCTGGACTCACTGCAGTCCATCCCCAGTGGTGCCAGTGCACTCTCTGGACTCACTGCACTGCATCCCCAGTGGTGCCAGTGCACTCTCTGGAGTCTCTGCAGTGCATCACCAGTGGTGCCAGTGCACTCTGTGGACTCACTGTACTGCATCCCCAGTGGTGCCAGTGCACTCTCTGGACTCACTGCAGTACATCCCCAATGGTGCCAGTGTACTCTCTGCACTCACTGCAGTGCATCCCCTGTGGTGCCAGTGCACTCTCTGGACTCACTGCACTGCATCCCCAGTGGTGCCAGTGCACTCTCTGGACTAACTGAACTGCATCCCCTATTGATCCAGTGCACTCTCTGGAGTCACTGCACTTCATCCCCAGTGGTGCCAGTGCACTCTCTGGAGTTACTGCAGTGCATCCCCAGTGGTGCCAGTGCACTCTGTGGACTCACTGTACTGCATCGACAGTGCTGCCAGTGCACTCTCTGGACTCACCGCACTGCATCCAGAGTGGTGCCAGTGCACTCTCTGGACTCACTGCACTGCATCCCCAGTGGTGCCAGTGCACTCTCTGGACTCACCGCACTGCATCCCCAGTGGTGCCAGTGCACTCTCTGGACTCACTGCAGTGCATCCCCAGTGGTGCCAGTGCACTCTCTGGACTCACTGCACTGCATCCCGAGTGGTGCCAGTGCACTCTCTGGACTCACTGCGCTGAATCCCCAGTAGTGCCAGTGCACTCTCTGGACTCACTGCTCTGCATCCCCAGTGGTGCCAGTGCACTCTCTGGAGTCACTGCAGTGCTTCCCCAGTGGTGCCAGTGCACTCTACGGACTCACTGCTCTGCATCCCCAGTGGTGCCAGTGCACTCTCTGGAGTCACTGCAGTGCTTCCCCAGTGGTGCCAGTGCACTCTCTAGAGTCACTGCAGTGCATCCCCAGTGGTGCCAGCGCACTCTCTGGACTCACTGCAGTGCATCCCCAGTGGTGCCAGTGCACTCTGTGGACTCACTGCACTACATCCCCAGTGGTGCCAGTGCACTCTGTGGACTCACTGTACTGCATCCCCAGTGGTGCCAGTGCACTCTCTGGACTCACTGCAGTACATCCCCAATGGTGCCAGTGTACTCTCTGCACTCACTGCAGTGCATCCCCTGTGGTGCCAGTGCACTCTCTGGACTCACTGCACTGCATCCCCAGTGGTGCCAGTGCACTCTCTGGACTAACTGAACTGCATCCCCTATTGATCCTGTGCACTCTCTGGAGTCACTGCACTGCATCCCCAGTGGGGCCAGTGCACTCTATGGACTCACTGCAGTGCATCCCCAGTGGTGCCAGTGCACTCTCTGGACTCACTGCAGTGCATCCCCAGCGGTGCCAGTGCACTCTCTGGACTCACTGCACTGCATCCCCAGTGGTGCCAGTGCACTCTCTGGAGTCTCTGCAGTGCATCACCAGTGGTGCCAGTGCACTCTGTGGACTCACTGTACTGCATCCCCAGTGGTGCCAGTGCACTCTCTGGACTCACTGCAGTACATCCCCAATGGTGCCAGTGTACTCTCTGCACTCACTGCAGTGCATCCCCTGTGGTGCCAGTGCACTCTCTGGACTCACTGCACTGCATCCCCAGTGGTGCCAGTGCACTCTCTGGACTAACTGAACTGCATCCCCTATTGATCCAGTGCACTCTCTGGAGTCACTGCACTGCATCCCCAGTGGTGCCAGTGCACTCCTTGGACTCACCGCACTGCATCCAGAGTGGTGCCATTGCACTCTCTGGACTCACTGCACTGCATTCCCAGTGGTGCCAGTGCACTCTCTGGACTCACTGCGCTCAATCCCCAGTAGTGCCAGTGCACTCTCTGGACTCACTGCTCTGCATCCCCAGTGGTGCCAGTGCACTCTCTGGAGTCACTGAAGTGCTTCCCCAGTGGTGCCAGTGCACTCTCTGGACTCACTGCTCTGCATCCCCAGTGGTGCCAGTGCACTCTCTGGAGTCACTGCAGTGCTTCCCCAGTGGTGCCAGTGCACTCTCTAGAGTCACTGCAGTGCATCCCCAGTGGTGCCAGCGCACTCTCTGGAGTCTCTGCAGTGCATCCCCAGTGGTGCCAGTGCACTCTGTGGACTCACTGTACTGCATCCCCAGTGGTGCCAGTGCACTCTCTGGACTCACTGCACTGCATCCCCAGTGGTGCCAGTGCACTCTCTGGACTCACTGCAGTACATCCCCAATGGTGCCAGTGTACTCTCTGCACTCACTGCAGTGCATCCCCAGTGGTGCCAGTGCACTCTCTGGACTCACTGCAGTGCATCCCCAGTGGTGCCAGTTCACTCTCTGGAGTCACTGTACTGCATCCCCAGTGGTGCCAGTGCACTCTCTGGACTCACAGCACTGCATCCCCAGTGGTGCCAGTGCACTCTCTGGACTAACTGAACTGCATCCCCAATTGATCCAGTGCACTCTCTGGACTCACTGCACTGCATCCAGAGTGGTGCCAGTGCACTCTCTGGACTCACTGCAGTGCATCCCCAGTGGTGCCAGTGCACTCTCTGGACTCACTGCACTGCATCCCCAGTGGTGCCAGTGCACTCTCTGGACTCACAGCACTGCATCCCCAGTGGTGCCAGTGCACTCTCTGTAGTCATTGCGCTGCATCCCCAGTAGTACCAGTGCACTCTCTGGACTCACTGCACTGCATCCCCAGTGGGGCCAGTGCACTCTCAGGAGTCATTTCAGTGCATCCCCAGTGGTGCCAGTGCACTCTATGGACTCACTGCAGTGCATCCCCAGTGGTGCCAGTGCACTCTCTGGACTCACTGCAGTGCATCCCCAGTGGTGCCAATGCACTCTCTGGACTCACTGCACTGCATACCCAAGGTGCCAGTGCACTCTCTGCACTCACTACACTGCATCCCCAGTGGTGCCAGTGCACTCTCTGGACTCACTGCAGTGCATCACCAGTGGTGCCAGTGCACTCTCTGGACTCACAGCAGTGCATTCCCAGTGGTGCCAGTGCACTCTCTGGACTCACTGCACTGCATCCCCAGTGGTGCCAGTGCACTATCTGGACTCAATGCACTCCATCCCCAGTGGTGCCAGTGCACTCTCTGGAGTCTCTGCAGTGCATCCCCAGTGGTGCCAGTGCACTCTCTGGACTCACTGCAGTGCATCCCCAGTGGTGCCACTGCACTCTCTGGACTCACTGCACTGCATCCCCAGTGGTGCCAGTGCACTCTCTGGAGTCACTGCAGTGCATCCCCAGTGGTGCCAGTGCACTCTCTGGACTCACAGCACTGCATCCCCAGTGGTGCCAGTGCACTCTCTGGACTCACCGCACTGCATCCAGAGTGGTGCCAGTGCACTCTCTGGACTCACTGCAGTGCATCCCCAGTGGTGCCAGTGCACTCTCTGGACTCACTGCACTGCATCCCCCGTGGTGCCAGTGCACTCTCTGGAGTCACTGCACTGCATCCCCAGTGGTGCCAGTGCACTCTCTGGACTCACTGCAATGCATCCCTAGTGGTGCCAGTGCACTCTCTGGACTCACTGCGCTGCATCCCCAGTGGTGCCAGTGCACTCTCTGGACTCACTGCACTGCATCCCCAGTGGTACCAGTGCACTCTCTGGACTCACTGCAGTGCATCACCAGTGGTGCCAGTGCACTCTCTGCACTCACTGCACTGCATCCCCAGTGGTGCCAGTGCACTCTCTGGACTCACTGCACTGCATCCCCAGTGGTGCCAGTGCACTCTCTGGACACACTGCACTGCACCCCCAGTGGTGCCAGTGCACTCTCTGGATTCACAGCAGTGCATCCCCAGTGGTGCCAGTGCACTCTCTGGACTCACTGCAGTGCATCCCCAGTGGTGCCAGTGCACTCTCTGGACTCACTGCACTGCATCCCCAGTGGTGCCAGTGCACTCTCTGGACTCACTGCACTGCATCCCCAGTGGTGCCAGTGCACTCTGTGGACTCACTGTACTGCATCCCCAGTGGTGCCAGTGCACTCTCTGGACTCACAGCACTGCATCCCCAGTGGTGCCAGTGCACTCTCTGGACTCACTGCAGTACATCCCCAATTGTGCCAGTGTACTCTCTGCACTCACTGCAGTGCATCCCCAGTGGTGCCAGTGCACTCTCTGGACTCACTGCAGTGCATCCCCAGTGGTGCCAGTTCACTCTCTGGAGTCACTGTACTGCATCCCCAGTGGTGCCAGTGCACTCTCTGGACTCACTGCACTGCATCCCCACTGGTGCCAGTGCACTCTCTGGACTCACTGCACTGCATCCCCAGTGGTGCCAGTGCACTCTCTGGACTCACTGTACTACATCCACAGTGGTGCCAGTGCACTCTCTGGACTCACCGCACTGCATCCCCAGTGGTGCCAGTGCACTCTGTGGACTCACTGTACTGCATCCCCAGTGGTGCCAGTGCACTCTCTGGACTCACTGCACTGCATCCCCAGTGGTGCCAGTGCACTCTCTGGACTCACTGCAGTACATCCCCAATGGTGCCAGTGTACTCTCTGCACTCACTGCAGTGCATACCCAGTGGTGCCAGTGCACTCTCTGGACTCACTGCAGTGCATCCCCAGTGGTGCCAGTGCACTCTCAGGACTCACTGCAGTGCATCCCCAGTGGTGCCAGTTCACTCTCTGGAGTCACTGTACTGCATCCCAAGTGGTGCCATTGCACTCTCTGGAGTCACTGTACTCCATCCCCAGTGGTGCCAGTGCACTCTCTGGACTCACTGCACTGCATCCCCAGTGGTGCCAGTGCACTCTCTGGAGTCTCTGCAGTGCATCCCCAGTGGTGCCAGTGCACTCTGTGGACTCACTGTACTGCATCCCCAGGGTGCCAGTGCACTCTCTGTAGTCATTGCGCTGCATCCAGAGTGGTGCCAGTGCACTCTCTGGACTCACCGCACTGCATCCCCAGTGGTGCCAGTGCACTCTCTGGACTCACTGCAGTGCATCCCCAGTGGTGCCAGTGCACTCTCTGGACTCACAGCACTGCATCCCCAGTGGTGCCAGTGCACTCTCTGTAGTCATTGCGCTGCATCCCCAGTGGTGCCGATGCAATCTCTGGACTCACTGCACTGCATCCCCAGTGGGGCCAGTGCACTCTCTGGACTCACTGCACTGCATCCCCACTGGTGCCAGTGCACTCTCTGGACTCACTGCAGTGCATCCCCAGTGGTGCCAGTGCACTCTCAGGACTCACTGCAGTGCATCCCCAGTGGTGCCAGTTCACTCTCTGGAGTCACTGTACTGCATCCCCAGTGGTGCCAGTTCACTCTCTGGAGTCACTGCACTGCATCCCCAGTGGTGCCAGTGCACTCTCTGGACTCACTGCACTGCATCCCCAGTGGTGCCAGTGCACTCTCTGGAGTCACTGCACTGCATCCCCAGTGGTGCCAGTGCACTCTCTGGAGTCACTACACTGCATCCCCAGTGGTGCCAGTGCACTCTCTGCACTCACTGCACTGCATCCCCAGTGGTGCCAGTGCACTCTCTGGACTCACTGCACTACATCCCCAGTGGTGCCAGTGCACTCTCTGGACTCACTGCACTGCATCACCAGTGGTGCCAGTGCACTCTCTGGAGTCACTGCACTGCATCCCCAGTGGTGTTAGTGCACTCTCTGGACTCACTGCAGTGCATCCCCAGAGGTGCCAGTGCACTCTCTGGACTCACTGCACTACATCCCCAGTGGTGCCAGTGCACTCTCTGGAGTCTCTGCAGTGCATCCCCAGTGGTGCCAGTGCACTCTGTGGACTCACTGTACTGCATCCCCAGTGGTGCCAGTGCACTCTCTGGACTCACTGCAGTACATCCCCAATGGTGCCAGTGTACTCTCTGCACTCACTGCAGTGCATCTCCAGTGGTGCCAGTGCACTCTCTGGACTCACTGCAGTGCATCCCCAGTGGTGCCAGTTCACTCTCTGGAGTCACTGTACTGCATCCCCAGTGGTGCCAGTGCACTCTCTGGACTCACTGCAGTGCATCTCCAGTGGTGCCAGTGCACTCTCTGGACTAACTGAACTGCATCCCCAATTGATCCAGTGCACTCTCTGGACTCACTGCACTGCATCCCCAGTGCTGCCAGTGCACTCTCTGGACTCAATGCACTGCATCACCAGTGGTTCCAGTGCACTCTCTGGAGTCACTGCAGTGCATCCCCAGTGGTGCCAGTGTACTCTGTGGACTCACTGTACTTCATCCACAGTGGTGCCAGTGCACTCTCTGGACTCACCGCACTGCATCCAGAGTGGTGCCAGTGCACTCTCTGGACTCACTGCACTGCATTCCCCAGTGGTGCCAGTGCACTCTCTGGACTAACTGTACTGCATCCCCAGTGGTGCCAGTGCACTCTCTGGACTCACTGTACTGCATCCCCAGTGGTGCCAGTGCACTCTCTGGACTCACTGCACTGCATCACCAGTGGTGCCAGTGCACTCTCTGGACTCACTGCACTGCATCCCCAGTGGTGCCAGTGCACTCTCTGGACTCACTGCACTGCATCCCCAGTGGTGCCAGTGCACTCTCGAGAGTCACTGCAGTGCATCCCCAGTGGTGCCAGTGCACTCTCTGGACTAACTGAACTGCATCCCCAATTGATCCAGTGCACTCTCTGGACTCACTGCACTGCATCCAGAGTGGTGCCAGTGCACTCTCTGGACTCACTGCACTGCATCCCAATGGTGCCAGTGCACTCTCTGGAGTCACTGCAGTGCATCCCCAGGGGTGCCAGTGCACTCTCTGGAGTCACTGCACTGCATCCCCAGTGGTACCAGTGCACTCTCTGGACTCACTGCACTTCATCCCCAGTGGGGCCAGTGCACTCTCTGGACTCACAGCACTGCATCCCCAGTGGTGCCAGTGCACTCTCTGTAGTCATTGCGCTGCATCCCCAGTGGTACCAGTGCACTCTATGGACTCACTGCACTGCATCCCCAGTGGGGCCAGTGCACTCTCAGGAGTAATTTCAGTGCATCCCCAGTGGTGCCAGTGCACTCTCTGGACTCACTGCAGTGCATCCCCAGTGGTGCCAGTGCACTCTCTGGACTCACTGCAGTGCATCCCCAGTGGTGCCAATGCACTCTCTGGACTCACTGCACTGCATCCTCAAGGTGCCAGTGCACTCTCTGCACTCACTACACTGCATCCCCAGTGGTGCCAGTGCACTCTCTGGACTCACTGCACTGCATCCCCAGTGGTGCCAGTGCACTCTCTGGACTCACAGCAGTGCATTCC